>NW_010544257.1:0-15114 GCF_000687285.1 Phaethon lepturus | reverse complement strand
TCCTGCTGCACAATGGCTTCCAGCTCCTCCTGTTGGTTGCCCATGCTGCATGCACTGATTGGTGTAGCTACACTTCAGCTGGGCTCTCCCTTTTTTCAGGGAGAAGCTCTAATTCCTGTGTGACCATTCTCAGGTGCTTCTGTGGTTTCTAACACATTCATAACCCCTGCATCTTTGCTGTCGCGTGACTCTTCATCCCCTCCCTCCACTGAGACACATGTAGCATCACCTCACTGCATCACACATAGCTCTAACAGCTGTATGCATTAATTTTAAGCTCAAATACCCTTTTCCTCCACAGCTCATTTGGACAAATATCTGCCATTTGACTGGGTGTAGCTGCCTCTCCTGTATGGTGCATTCATCAATATCTCTTGATGTTTGGCTTTCTGAGACTAATGATACTACTTCTCTACTTGCCTTGTGATCAAAGCCTCTCCTTGCTATAGGAGCTTAGACTAGTGAGACATGGTTTAAGACCCTTGGATTATTTTCCTGTTACGCCACTGGCTGGCTGGCTGACAGCAGCATGTCCCTTACGTTCCCTGCTTGCTGGGCCTCACCACAGTGACTGCTCACCCCTGTGAAGATCAGAAACCTCCAGTAAGGATGCACCCAGCCCCGTGGTGGTGTAGCAGAGGACAGCCGAGAAAAGGCAGTGTAGGGAGTGCCAGCACGATGGCTATGTAGATAAGCGGGAACCTCTCATCCTCTCCTTCCCCGACATCCTGTTACTTTTGTCAGAGTGGAAACACTGCATTAAGCTGTTTCTGGTTCAGTGAAGGGGCATGTGGTACCCAAAAGCAGACTGTAGTTGTATTTTCCTTCAAATGCTTTGTTAAATCTCTCCTGATTTACTGTATGCACAATTATCCTGATGTTCTTTTACCAACATGCATCTTTATTCTTTGGGCAGAGGCAAAAATAGTAACGTGGAGTAGTAGATAACTAACTGTGTGACCGAGCAATCTAAGGTGCCCCGCATGGATGACATGAGCATTATGTAGCTGTGGTGATCCTGCTGCAATGTTGTGAGATATACCATGGACAGTGGGTTTTATACAGGTTTTCTCTTTCTCCCTTGTGCCTCATAGGCTGCTCTTTCTGTTGTCTTCCCAGAGTTTACCATTGCACCGTCTTCCTGGAGAAAAATAGGGCTTCACTGCCACTCCAGAATGGCTGAGTAAAGTCCTTTTCCGCAGGACTCCAGTATACACTCTGCCTTGTTGGGGAAATCCTTGGTGTTCAGACACTCACAGTCATGCTCAGGCCCCAAAAAGTCTGTGCATGTACTCTGTAGTTGCTGCAATTCAAAGGACAGACTGACATGATAAACCTGTGGGCATCAGGCAGGCAGCCCTGTTGTAGGGGCCAGCAGGACAAGCTTACAAATACACCACTGCAACAGGGCCCAAGTGTTACTTAGCTGTGCCATAGCTAAGGTGTGAATGGTTGACAATGGCATCACGCACGTACAGACGCAATCGTCACTGTGTTCAAGAGCCCCCTCACAGACTCCAGCCATGTGGGTTGGGATTTTTTTGTTTGTTTGTTTTGTTTTTTTTTAATTGTTGGGGGTCCTTTTTTTCCTAGAGTAGGCCCTCTATGGGACATGTGGTAAATAACCGTTGTCCCTCAGTATAATTACTTTAACCAGGAGACTTATTTTAAGCAGCTTAGGTGCTAAGTTTAACCACCTTAAAGACTGAAGGCTCTATCCATGCTAGACTAGGTCGGAGGCCTCAGAGTACTTCCTGCTCTGAAGTATGTCTCTAAACATTGATGCTCAAGGTTTTATTTCAAGGCTTTCCAAAGCAGGGCTGCACTGGCAGCACAAGAGAATCCTCCACCAACAATGTACCCCTGAGCCTCTCTTGGCTGGCTGAGGCAAAGTCACCAGTAAGAAATTCCAGAGCATCAAATTTATGTTCTTTATGGTAGTAAACATACTGTGACCAAGCGATTCTAAATAAATGCTACTGAGAGCAAGGTCAGTCGAAGCAACTGCCGGACTAGCACCAACTCCTTTTCACATTGTTCATGGGGAAGAAGCGTTACCAACACTTGTTTGGCTCAGCAGCAATGGTGCCAAAGCTGCAGCCATGTTGGCAGACTGCACTGCTTTCTTGGAGGGAGCCAACAGTTTGTCTTGTTCTGTCCACAGCTCATCAGTGATGGCAGCGTGGTGTACGCAGAAGCCCTCTGGGACCACGTCACGATGGATGACCAAGAGCTGGGATTCAAGGCCGGCGATGTCATTGAAGTAATGGATGCTACCAACAAGGAGTGGTGGTGGGGGAGGATTCTGGACAGCGAAGGCTGGTTTCCAGCCAGCTTTGTACGGGTAGGAGCTTGATGTTTCTTTATGCCTCTCCATTAGCACCAAGTGTTTGTTCTTTTTCCCCAGGTTTAGTGTTCTGTAGCGACTCCTCAGCACTTTTACTGCTAGAGACAGTTGGTTCAACACATCTTGTTACTATTCCTCTACACATGGCTATGGTACATTGGGCCCCCCTAGCTGAGCTGCCACCAGTGTGGAGAAGCCCCTCTTCACATGAGTAAATCAGGGCAAGGGTGGTTCAGTACCAGAATCTGGAGCTAAGCTGAGCTGCGCCAGGGCTCCTGCTTTACCCGTATGTGTATCAGCTGGTTTGTGCCCAAGCACACAGCATCCCGTTCAGGAACAATCAACAAACACTCTCTTAGAGGAATCCCAGATGCAGCTGGTAGACATCTTCATTCTAGTGTCCACCTTGGACAATAGATGAGCATGGCACCAAATTTAGCTTTCTCCATCTGGTGCTGGGTCCAGCACAATGCTGCGTCCCAAAGTATGCAGCCACCTGACTCATGCATCCACCTTCTCTTAGCCCTGGAGTCTTCAAAACAGCAGACTACTGGCCCACCACACAACACTGTATTCCAAGCATTTAAAAAAATGGAGAAAGCCACAAAAAATGTCTTGGAGATTATGTGGGACAGCTGATGAGGGGAGATATGAAACACTTGATGCTTGTGGGTCAAGGCTTTCCCTCGGTGCCAGCTATAAAGACCGTATAGAAATAGCTATGCAGAACATCCCAGACAGTCCCGGCTGTATACTGCAGACATCAGATTAACTTCCAACAGAGCATTCTGAAACGCATCAGAGTTCTCTGTGCAAGTGAGGTGTAATGTCTGTGCAACTCCTTCCCTGCTGTGAGCAGAAAGGCACTTACTTTTCCTTTCTGTGGGCTGCGGCTGCTGGTGTGGATGCCCGACTGCTTTCACCACTTCAGGGCAGGCTCCTCAGTGCTCTAAAGGCCATTAGGTGCCTACGGGCAGAGATCCTCAGCCCTTTAGCTCTTTATCTGGGTCACTTCAGATCACAAGTGACCCAAAACCAGGTGAAGCATGAAAGGAGGTGATACATGGTGGTCTGGTGTCTGTAGCAAAAGTCCTTGGAGAAGTGGGGCAGATAGTGCTCTAAAAGTTTTGAAATGATTTGTTATAGATTGCAGGAGGCAGTCTCAGCTGGATAACTATTACCAACAGTGGATGTTGTTGCAAGTATGATTACTAGGACCAAACTCCCAGCACTGGTGGGGATGGAACTGCTTTTTTCACAGTCAAAACACAGGTCTTTTTTCTGTTCATGTTACTGATGAGTGGAATTGTTGTCCTGGTTGGCAAAAATCCGTGATAAAATTTCAGAGGAAAGTAGACTAGTTCTAGCCCATTAGGGATGCACAGTAACAAGTTCTTTTAGCAGAGTAATTACAACACTTCTTCAAACATCTGAGTGAAGATTTCCTGCTAATTATCACTGGGTCTGAAGCTTACTGCTGGGAAGGCTGGTATGTTTGGGCACTTGGGATAAATCTGCAGGTGTCTCAAGTTACTCCACACAAGATTCAGGCCAAGGTCTGAGTTTAAGAGTAGCCAATGTTGTTCTGCTCATGGTGAAGGAAAACCAGGAGTGCACATCTTGAGGGCTTCAGCAGCTGGAAACAGTGAGTAAATGTAATCTGTGCTTATGCTGACAAGGGATGGGTATGCACTATTTTTTGTATGTAGATCTCTCTGTATCAAGTGGTAAGTAATCCTGCCTAGAAGAAACTACATTAAAAGCTTAAAGCAGTTCTGTGTCATTGTACTAAAAATGCCTACAGTTATGTATGTTCCTGCTTCAGTGTTTTTCACTTCTTCTCTGTGCTGGGATTGATCGTTCGAGTTGCACAAAATACTTCCATGGGCACTCTGAGAGCTACAGCACTAGTACATAAAAGAAAGCCCCTAAGTGAAATGCTCCAATAGTTGCCTGCTATTAACTAAGGTACAAGGTACTTGGCTATTGTTGACAATACAGGCTCTGTAGGACGGTGTGCCTACAAAAGGCTGGTGGTGTTCTGTGCTCATGCTGTGCTGCCATCTGATGGGCACTATGACGGAACCGCGAGTTTCACACACAGCCCTGTAACGTAATCCCACTCCTTACCACACTATGTATTCCCACTGGCGTCTGTATCTGCTTTTATATTAACAATAAATTCTCTTTAAGTAATCTTGGGGAAGCAGATACAGGGGAAGCGGGCCACGTGTTATTTACAGTATGAGAACAACAGTGATGCTATATAAGAAAGCAGCTATTTGCTGGTTTCCCCCCTCCCTCCCTGAGCACCCCCTCACAAGTACCTAGGCAGATTTCACTTGATAAACCATTTTTGTCCTGATTTTCTATGTATTCTTCCTGGAGGACTCTGTGACTTCTGTCCACAAGAGATGCCTGCTTAAAGCCACCCATGTCACACAGTGGGAGCAGCTGTTATGTGCCTTGAAAGTGCCCTCCCAAAACTGACTATCTGGCCTTAGTTTCCCCTTTCCCCATCCTTCCCTTACCCTAGCTCAGTCTTTGTCTGCCATTCGGTCAACTGTCCCAAAGTTCTTTTCCTTGGAAGAGCTGTGTTTAGCAATACAAACGGTGAACATCTTGTGTGTCTGGCACAGCTGCGAGTAAACCAGGATGAACCCATGGAAGATTATCCCCTGAAAGTAGAGGGTGGCAAAGAGGACGACTCCAGCAGTGGCACCCGCCGCTTTGGGATGGGGCAGACCACCAAAGACCAAATGAGGACCAATGTCATCAATGAGATCATAAGCACAGAGAGAGACTACATCAAGCACCTGAAGGACATTTGTGAGGTAACGGGACAAAGGGGGACATGAATGTAAGAACGTGTTTGAAGGATAACAGAGTATGTCTCATCCTTGCCCAGAGTGTGACTCTAAGCAGGGAACTTTGAAAATGAGACTGTACTTCCATCAGAGCCTGCTCTGCTAAATGGTGTTGCATGCCCAGAAAACAGAAGACAATTCATTACAGCAATACCCCAAATGCTTTTCTATTTGGAGCACCCAGTTGGGCTCTGATTAAATGGAATTAATTGAATTTCCCAAGCCAGAGAAAAGTAAACGTCTAGCATTGCTGTCCTCTTTAATGTATGTTCTGAGGTAATATAATCAGCAACTCCAGCCTTCAGGCAAGTCATGCTCAGATCGAAACAACTAGGGGATGTTCAGCCAATTAGGTCTTTCGCTTGCAAATATGCTGAATATTGCAACACCACCTCTTCTAAAGGAGACACGCTGTCATACGCGCTGGGGTAAATGAAGGTAATTGGTAAGGGTTTTGCAGGAATCATAGTTCTTCACCGAAATGACACAAAAAAGTAGTGCCTTCCAGGAGAGCCAGCTGGGGCAAGGCAGCACACACTTACCAGACCAGCCTCTCCTTCTGTAGTGTCCCTTTGCGCACTCCTCCTCCCTTGAGTCAACCAGGCATTTCCTAACACAAGCATCCAAACCAGATCTACAACTGGATTTAATTGGCTGAAATCTGTCAGTGGATCGGTGATGGGGGCAGAACACCCCACAGCCTGCAGACAGGTAAGTCTGTTTTTAACATGAGAGAAAGCAGCTCTGGGACTCCTTCAAGTGTGGATTACTGTACCGTTTAAGGCAGTGATGTAACTGTGGCTTGGTTTCTCTTTCTACTCGGGGTGGTATTAGAGGAGGAAATAATAGCTAAAACATGGATGCACCGATGCAAGAAGGGGGTGCAGGAACCTGGTGTACAACTGGCTACAGTCCATGGGGTTTCCTGTTGATAACTAGAGGCCACAGAGCAAATGCCCAGGAAGCCTTCCAATCTGGTTTTGTCCTAGGGTTACATTAAGCAGTGCCGCAAAAGAGCTGACATGTTTACAGAAGAACAGCTGAAGACAATCTTTGGGAATATTGAGGACATCTACAGGTGCCAGAAGAAATTTGTTAAAGCACTGGAGAAAAAGTTCAACAAAGACCACCCACATTTGAGTGAGGTTGGCTCCTGCTTCTTGGAATACGTAAGTAAATTTGATTTCATAAGAAAGGGGTAGCTGAGCATGGATTAAGCCAGAGGATTTAGAAATGGACAGTTAGACAGAAGTGAACCTCTGTTTAAAAAACCCCACCCAACCAAATTAAATGCCACCACCCCACCCCCTGCCCCATTCAACCTCTACCCACCTCCCAGTGAAACATCCTCTAGCTCTTGTGGCTGTGGAAAGAACACTTGCAAAGCGCCTCAGCTTCGGAGCACTGTACTCCCTGCCAGACCATGCTACTTTAGGAAAAAATGTAGGAAGATTCCAAAATCTCGAGCTGGACCTGAGCTTACAGCTTTGATATTTTGAGATAATTGCAAGGTCAGCAACGGCCGATCCGGTCATTAAAAACATTTAGCTGAGCGCAGGCCAGAATACATGGCAATGTCTCAGTCTCTCAGATAGGCTGCATGTGCTGTAACCTATAATATACGCTGCCCATGCCCAGCTTTAGATCTCTGGGCTTCAAAGTCTGCGGAGGATACAAATTACCACAGAGCCCCATGTGATACAGCAGCAGGACCTACACAGGGAACTCACACGCAGCAGTTTGAGCCAGGCCATCACCTGAAGAGGAGGGACAGTAACTCCCTTCATTTCCCTTGCAGCAAACAGAGTTTCAGATATACTCTGAATACTGCAACAACCACCCCAACGCCTGCATGGAGCTGTCCCGCCTCACCAAAGTTAACAAGTACGTCTACTTCTTCGAAGCCTGCCGCCTGCTGCAGAAGATGATCGACATCTCTCTGGATGGGTTTCTGCTGACTCCCGTGCAGAAAATCTGCAAATATCCACTGCAGCTGGCTGAACTGCTCAAATACACCAACCCCCAACACAGGTAGGTCAGCATGGTGGGGAGGAACGAGACTGGTCTCAAAGAAATGGACTAATACAGAATCATGTATTGAAGGCAGCTTTGTCAAGAGCAGTCAATACCATGATTCTTCTGTGTTACCTTGTAGAAACCAAGGGAAAAAAAAGTATTTTGCTATCAAATACATCATTTTCCATGACAGTAGCACTAGGTGTTCCTGTATGTTACAGCTCTGGAGTTGCAAGGCCCTCCTTATAATGGTACTTTTCTATTTTATTTGGCCCATATATCTGTGATACCAGCACGTACGTACTTCAGAGTTAAATGTTTCCAGTGGTGGTGTTGAAAAATTTACCTCCAAAAGCACTGATCGAATGTACCCAAAAACGTCCATGTAACTATACCATAGCATGTCAGGGCTGAGTGGTAGTCATGAATTTTGCCCAGTGCTTCTCCAGTGGGAAGTCGTGGCCTAGAGCAGTCAAGCCACGCACACTCGGTTCCCCTTTAGCACTAGCTCAGATGCCTCCAAATCCATTGCTCAGTTTCAGGATGAAGGCACTGCCCTCGGCTCAAATAACTATGTCACTTAATCAAGCATCTGAAATAATTAGCAACAGAAATAAAACATGAAAAATCTGTATTAAAGGAAAGTGGCGATATTGGTCCACTGTGACTTGACTTAATTTTACCCTCCTAATTACAGCACTGGTATTTCTCAGAATGGTTCTAAGCATGTCTTTATTAGATCTATAAGCATGTTGTTCTGAAGCTGACCTCTTAACGGAAAGCTTTTTAAAGCGGTACACAGACGTTTTGAAAATTGCATTAGAGTTAAGTTGTGCAGAACAGCTCCTTCCCAGCTACTCTGAACTCGGCAGAAGTAGCTTGTGGCAGCAGAAGGTGCGTGGGGAAGGGTAGATCAGCTTCTGTCCTGCCCTCCAGATAAACCATCAGCTCCTATTTGAAATAAAGCCAGTTATTGCTGAGCTGCCTTACCTATCCATGGCAGAGCCAGCCCCCGTAAGAAAACAGTGGCATTATGAATATATTGTATTATGTTGCAGAAAAAAAACAAGGCATGGAAAGCCCTGGAGATTCTTCCAGCAACTTGTATTTACACCTCTGTGGCTGGATTTGTTTGCTTATACCCTTTCCTTCTACAAATTGGGCCTGGATTTGTTACGAGACTATAATCTGTGCCTCAAAACCAGCACGCCTCTGAAAAGCTGCCCACAGAAACATGTACCTCCGACTTCCAGTATGAAACAGCTGGGATAGAACTGCAAGTGGGACTCCTGCTTCTGCTCTCCAGCCCTAGGCCATGCTAGACTGCACTCCTTTGGAGTGTAGCTACGATATGCGTATGTCATTTTGTCGTGCCTAACACCTCTGCCCTGCCCCGCCCTAGGGATTTTAAAGATGTCGAAGCTGCCTTAGATGCCATGAAGAACGTTGCTCAGCTCATCAATGAGAGAAAGCGGCGGCTGGAGAACATTGACAAAATTGCGCAGTGGCAAAGTTCGATAGAAGACTGGGAGGTAGGAGACTTACTTTCCCCATGAATTCAATGTTTTGTGTTGCCACTCTTCTCCCCCTCCAACAGCTTCTGCCTACAGCAAGATCTTCATAGGGATTACTGGCTAGCCCTACCTCAGTTCTGCTGAGCCTCTCTATGTGTTTTTTTTTGTTTTGTTGTTTTTATTTCAACAGATGGGATCTTTTAGTACAACTGAAAAGGTCTAGCACATAACCAAGCTAGACCAGCTGCCTTTGCATGTTCCCTGGGATTTTTACTTCCCCATTTTCCTTGTAGAATAAAATTACCATGTAGGTTAATGAAATCCTATTATTTTCCCCTTGCCCCCCATCTTATCTTGAGTGACTTCAAACTCTCAAGATGAGCAGAACTGTCCCTTAATGCTTAATAAGTCACGTTATTCTTACAGAAAGGCAAGCTCTCATACAGTGACAAAGGAAGCCAAGGTTCCCTGTAAACTTTTTAAAAAACCTGCTAAATAAACGAAACAGAAGTACTTATTTTCCAAATCCTAGACTCAGTAAAACCAAACTGTCTTCCTCCCCAAGGACGTCAGGCTAAATTCTCAGCTCTCTGCTTATGTCCCTTTAACGTCAGGGATGGACCACCTGCCCTGAGCAGACTCCCTAGAAAAGGAGACTTTTTTCATTTAACACACTATTGTTCTTATCAAATTCAGTTCCCATTCACTGGGTGCCACAAGGGTGCAGAGTCACCTCGATGTGACAAGGACTGTCCTCCAAAACTTAAATTCCGAGCAGAAAGTTTTGTCAGAGGAATTCAGGCCCCACAGCCACACAGACCCCTCTGCCAAGCTGAGGTTCTCCTATGAGACTATGGGCTTATTTCTTCTCCCCTGTTTTTGGATGGTTGAGACCAACCTGTTCTTTGTGCTGTTCTCAGGGTGAAGATGTCCTAGTCAGAAGCTCAGAACTCATCTATTCTGGGGAATTAACCAAAATCTCCCACCCTCAAGCCAAGAGCCAACAGAGGATGTTCTTCCTCTTTGATCACCAGCTTGTCTGCTGCAAGAAGGTAACCTCACTAGCCAGGCACAAATGCTACAGAATTTGAGTGAACTCCCTCTCTACCCCGTTGTTTCCTTAATACTTACTGGCATCATATGTGCTTCTGGCACAGAGATTTTTATGTGCATTTCTCAGACATCCTGGTGTGCGCTGTGCACCTGACCACAGCAATAAGCCGCAGGAACTAACTACTTGCCTAGTTCTTTCAGCAAAAGAGGAAAGCATTGCAGTGCTTCTAGGGTTAGCATATGGCTTTATTTCATGTCATACAACTCAAACATGAGTATTGTCAGCCATTTTCTTTTAAATATGGGGGGTGTGTGTGTGTCTGTTTATATGCATTTCCATGTGAGATTAGTATCATATTCAGAAGGTAACTGCAGCTCTGATGAAGAGCTGTGGGCCTTGACACATTAACAAAACCATATTAACGTCATATGTAAGTCTGCAAGTACAGCCCATGCTACTTCTCCTAAGTATTTAAAAAAAAAAAAATCATCCTTCCTAGAGCACATGAAAGGATCTTCCATAGAATTTCAGAACTGAACATAACAAATTTCCTTTTTTTTTTTCTTTTTCATAATCCATGGCATACAGGTACCTCAAGGTAACTTAGGCAAAAGAGAGACTCTCACTGTTTTATCACTGCTCTCAAATTTACTTTTCAACACAAAAGCCAATTAGGATTTTTTTTGGCTTTCTAACTAGGACTTGTAGGATTCAAACACTATTTTCTGACACGGGCTTAATGAGGATTTGGGATCATGTGTAATACCACAGGCTTGCTTCTCATTCAGAGCTCTGCAGGGCAGCTGATATCCCACAACAGCAGATGCCAGCCTATCCTGACCCCACCACTAGAAGAAACCATGCGATTCCCCTCACTGCCAACCGTGTCAACAGGAGCTCAGCACTCTGCACTTCCAGAGATTCAAATCCAGTATCAACTTTTCTTACAGGACCGTAATGACTGCCAAGTGGATTGCATACTCCATCATACCAAAGAAAATGAATGTTTAAGGAAGGGACAGGACAGGAAACAGTAATGTCTGTATGGGTCTGTGTGATCTCTCTTACAGGACCTTCTGCGCCGGGACATCTTGTATTATAAGAGTCGGATCAACATGGATGATATGGAAATACTGGATGTAGAAGATGGGAAGGACAAGGACTTCAATATCAGTGTGAAAAACGCATTTAAGTTGCACTGCCGAGATGCTGAGGAAGTCCACTTATTCTGTGCAAAAAAGCCTGAGCTGAAACAGCGCTGGCTGAAGGCGTTTGAGAATGAAAGGAGACAGGTTCAGCTCGACCAGGAGACTGGTATGGAAAGGGCAATGCTGTGAGACAGTGTTGTTTTGTTGTGGGGTTTTTTTTTCTTCTTTTTTTAACCACCAGCCAATGCCTCAATGCCTAGGAGTGAAAGGGTGGGGAAGCCAATCCATGCTCCAGTGCAGCTCTGGGCTGCTGAACTGCACATTCTGAAAGAATTTGTGCGATGAAAAAAAAAAAAATACAAACCACCATGAGCAGTATGTCCTTAAGGAGGCCAATGTGTCTTTAATCATAGAATCATAGAATGGTTTGGGTTGCAAGGGACCTTTAAAGGTCACCTAGTCCAACCCTCCCTGCAACGAGCAGGGACATCTTCAAGTAGAGCAGGTTGCTCAGAGCCCCGTCCAACCTGACCTGGAATGTTCGTAATGAGATTTGAACCACAAGTGGTCTGGACTGGCTTCTTCACCCAGCAAAGCACTGCAGGGAGAGGGCAGGCAGTAAACCTTGCATGAGAGGTAGGGAAGAGTTGTGCAGCTGGGGCTGGGGGGAGCAGTATGTGCCCCTTCCAGCTTGGGACCTCTCACCTCAGGCATCTTCCTACCCCTCTATTTCCCTTACTGTCTATGCCATGCTTTCCCCGCTACAAAATGATGACCTGCTGCTGCCAAAGTCTACTTTATCTTCCAGGTTTTTCAATCACAGAGGTGCAGAAAAAGCAGGCAATGCTGAATGCCAGCAAGCAGCACCATACTGGGAAGCCTAAGGGTGAGTCACATATAAATGCTGCTTGAACGGGGGTGGGTCTGTATTTCCTGTATGGGAATCGTTTCAATGAAGTGGCATTAACAAACTCCTCAGAAAGGCCAGACAATCTGCAGTGTAGTTCCTGGCAGATTCAGATAGCTGGAGTCAGGTAACTATCCCTAACTACAGGAGAGCTGCTTTGCACCTAACCGCTGAGCGCTGTGCCAGAAGCCGGTTACACAGAAGCCGTCAGCTTCTGTTCAAAGGCTAGTTCACGGCCTCGCCCTAGAAACAAGGCTCTCCAAGCAGCATGGTCCTGCCTTCGTGAAAAGACAAGATTAAGTTTTGTAGTAATCCCCCCTGATGCAAAGAGGGTCAGAAAAGTCACTGCAACAGGGACTATTCCTGCTTGGGCAGTTGTGCCTGGGGAAGATGCTTTGACAGTAGGTACCACGCTCATTGCCAGAGCTGTTCAGTAAACTTCGAAGGGACAAGGAACATTTAGCAGCAGCCAGAGGACTCTGAACGCAAGCAACAGAAAGGAAAGTTCCTGTGCCCACAGCACTGTCAGCTGAAGATTCCTGCTAACCCATTCTGTGATGCCACCACCCCTCTTTATATCCAGAGGAAGAGATGTCACATGCCTTCTTCTGGACCCACAGCAAGGCAACCACTTCCTCCTGGTGGTAGCAGCCAGCAGGTAAATCCCAGCTAAGTCTCCAGTAAGAAAGCTTGGCTGCAAACAACAGAGGGTAATTTGGAAGGAGGGCAGCCCTCTAACAGACAGAGCAAAGCAGTAGAAGAGACCCCACAAGCCGGCCCTGTCTACAGGCTGGGCACTGGCCCCAGTGCAGGAAGTTTTAACAGGCAACAGAGGCACATGCACATCAGCTGCTTCTCCCAAAACAACCAAAGGCACCAGTTAGTTAGGTTTGTCACTAATGATGAGCTTTTTAGCCCTGCTGTTGTGTTGACAGAACACGTCAGTTATGCTTCATGTTTCTGGGACTTGCACAGCATCAACTCTAATCCTAAAAAGCAGTGCTGAAAGTAAGGGTAATACTAAGACAAACTCAGTTTGCTCCCCTGTAGCTTTACCAGGGACTGGGCAGGGAAGGGAGCTGTGCTCAACTAACATGCTTCCCATCTCCTCCTCACTGCAGCCGTCACTAGGCCATACTATGACTTTCTGATGCGTCAGAAGCATCCCACCCTGCCTACTACGCTCCCTCAGCAGCAAGTCTTCATGCTGGCAGAGCCCAAGCGCAAGCCCTCGAACTTCTGGCAGAACATCAGCAGGCTGACGCCCTTCCGGAAATAAGGGCAGCCCAGTGTTTGTGCCTGAACCCCTTCTGAGAAAGCACTTTATCCATCAGTCCTGGGAGGTGGAGCCCAGGTTCTTCTGATCCTGTGTTTACAGAGGATGGCACACGTGCTCCTGCCTTCCCTATTTATTTTGCAGACTGACTGACCACACTGGCTCTGAGGTGAGACACTGCGTGTGTGCTTGCACACACATGTGCATTTGTGCCAGTCCCATGGAGCCAGCCTTGCACAGCGCCCAAGTGGCAAACTTACAGGAAGAGATCACAGGAGGGAGCCTGACATGTTTCATCAGAAAAGATTTTGCTCGTCAGCTGTACTTTGACTCCCTCCTCTGTGCTGTGAATACTACTGCTGCCTGGCAGCTGCCAGAGAGGGGATGGCAGCTGATTGATACACCTGCCGGCTCCGTGTCCACTGACATGATATGTTTTCCATGGAGGGATAAACCCTTCTGCTCTCCCCCACTGCCCCTGATCCTCCTACACACATCTAATTCAGTGAGCCTTTGCAGGCGCTCAGGCAAGACAACAGTGAGTACTGCACTGCTCCTTCCCGTTAGTTCAACACCACTGATGAACTATATAGTACATTAAACTGTGCCAATCAACCTGCAGCATGAGTAAAAGTTCAAGAATCTCTCTAGTGGGTTTCAAGTTACACAAGTTAGAGAAAAATGTGCCTAATTAATACCGTATTCAACTCCTTAGATTCTCGTCTCTCCATCATTCTGCCATCTTTCCTGGCCAATGAAAATGCTCATTGTTTGTAATGTGTTTATTTATGGTAAAAATCAGAACTGTGTATTTTGTAAATCTGTAATTGTTCTTGTCAGATGTTGTTAACTTGATGCCTGTTTTGTCTGTTGTTTGGTTTTTGGTTTTTTTTAAAGAAAGGTCAATATTTGCAAACCTAGCTCCCAGAAGTCATGAGTCTACAGTTCAACTCTGAAAGACTAAAACCATTACTGTTATGCAAATTCTCACAGACCCTCAATTCAAGAGGTATTACTACAGGTTTTTGACACCTTTATAAAATGGAAAGCCCCTTTAAAAAGGCCTAAAATTGGCATCAAGAGCCTCACTTTAACTACCCAAACTGTACCCAAAAAGAATTCATTTAAACCTTGGTTAGCAAAAAGGAAAGACTTGCCTTACCATAGTGAGAGTTAGAAGCCATACTGACTGAATTCCCTAGCTTAGGAGACATCCTGTGACATTGGAAGGAAGACACCTGCTCATTCCAACATGAGGCTAGTGTGTGAGTGAGCACTAATTGTCTGCAGAGCTCAGAAATCCAGTGTTTGTTGATGTTGTAGCTGACCAAAGTCTGGTCATCCAGGGATATCTGAATTCAGTAGCATGTACAAAGTCATTCTTGCACTATCTCTTCCCCCCAGACCAGGGGCAACATTTAATTTCATAAAGAAACTTCTAAAAGTGACTCAGCCTGTGTTTGTCTCCAACATGTCTATCCATGTGAACTTGTTTCTCTTCAAAGTCACTGTGGAGATTCTGCTCTTGCAGCTTAAAAAGTGACCGCTAATCACTAGAAGCCATGCTAGAAGGTTACCCTCAAAGCAGCCATCACACCAGAGATGTGCTGGTCACTTACTTAGAACACTGATCAAGGTTAGCAAGTCACCAGCTTCCAAATTGCTGCTAGTTACTTAAATGGAAAACACATCTAGGAAACATAAGAAAAGCTGCAGGGGGATATGCAAACCCGCTTTGAGCAATGTGGAATTAAAAGAGGAACAGCAAGTGCCAAGAAGTAAGAAACATACTTGAAAGACAAGCCAGCTTCTCCTCCTGGGACCTGCACAGCCCACTCCCTGGCCCTTCTTCCTGGGAAAACACCCAACGCCATGCTCTTCTCCTAGACAGAACCAGATGAGGCATCCCCATTCAATACAGTCCTACAGAGACTGGTCACCAAAAACCAACAAAAAAACATGCCCAAACTCCCCTCTCATGCAGA
>NW_010544256.1:0-14272 GCF_000687285.1 Phaethon lepturus | reverse complement strand
TCTTTTCCAACCTTAATGATTCTGTGATGCCTGAATATTAAGGACTATTGTGTGCTTCTCAGTTCCTTTTCACCTGAAGGATGTTACTAGAACAGAGTGTGTTTGATAAATTTTCCTTTTTCTTTTTTTCTTTTCTCCCTAATGCCAAACAACAGTTTATGAGTTTGCGTATTTTTCCTTATCCTTTCTCATTTGCTTTTCAAGGAAAAGTGCTTAGAAATCATACAGGGTGCCAAGATTGTCTTGTTCAACCGTTTGACATCCAGCATTATTGTGGTCTTCCACTGTAAACAAGATATGCACGTGGACATTCAGGGAGCCAGTGATTGTCACATAGATTATTCCCAAACTCAATGGAAGTGTCCAACACTGTGTAATAGAAATAAATAAATCTGATCTGATTCTACGGTAATTTATCAAACATCAGTTGGCTTTGTTTGCTGAATGCCAAGTATGAAAACTGGCAGCTGATGGATTTTTAAATCAAATCTCTGTTCTAGCTCTAATGTTAATTACCCAATGGCATTGCAAATTAATTTTAACATCATGCAGGCAGGTCAGATCTCACCTGTTACTTGTTATAATGTTCAATTCAGGTTCTACATGGTCAGCTATTACGAGCGGAGTCACAGAATAGCAGTGGGAGCTCGCCATGGTTCAGTGGCCCTCTACGACATCCGGACTGGGAAATGTCAGGTAAATAAATCATTGTGACTTCCTCCCCATAAAATGTGGAAGTTATTGAAAGGAAAGAGCAGTGAGCTCTGCATCAGTTGACATGCTGAGCTGCTGGAACATTATGGATAATGCTGAGGGGATCAATAGTTTAATGAAGGACTCTATATACTTCGAGCCCTACTGTCTTCATTCACTGGAACTGAATGGGTGCCACAGATGGGTTAATAATGAAAGCCTAAAGTTAGGTTATACCCCTGCTCTGAAATAAATGAAAAATCTGATTTTTAAAAGTTAGGGTTTATAGCGGTAT
This sequence comes from Phaethon lepturus, assembly GCF_000687285.1. Taxonomy (NCBI): domain Eukaryota; kingdom Metazoa; phylum Chordata; class Aves; order Phaethontiformes; family Phaethontidae; genus Phaethon; species Phaethon lepturus. Next base: position 13,284 of record NW_010544256.1, on the reverse strand, counting down.
ACTTACCTACCATAGAAGTCAAGAAAATCCACTGCGGGTTGGTTTTTCTTCCTACAACTCCTCTCTAGAAAATGCAACGATACGTATGTTTGAGGTATTTACACTTTTATGATGTTAAATAAGATACATATTTTCTTACCAGTGACCTAGAAGAGGATGTGTTTAAGATTGATGTTGAAATGAGTGCTTGGAATTAAAAATGTTATATGATCAAGCTTTTGCCTTTTCAGAAAAGTTCATTGGTAATGTTCTTTATTATTCCTTGTACTATGTGATCAGCTATTATTTCTCATTGAATTTCAATAGTCTTTGTGTAAAGCATGGATAAAATATCTGTATTTTGAATCTGTCGTCTCCTGTGTGTGTGTGTGTGTGTGTGTGTAAATATATTTTTTTGTTGTTTCTAAAAGCTGTAATCTTCAGTCCATACAAAATGTGCATTATAGAGAAGGTAGTGTAGATTTCTTCCTGCTAGATCTGTTGGCAGAACCGTGTGCTTAGATATACGAGGCTGGTTCATTTTCAGCTTTGAAATTTTGGGGTTTATTTCCCAAATCTCATAGCTAACAACATTGTGTGTTCTGGTATTTTTGGTTTAGACAGCCAAGATGTCTTGTTTCTGGAAGTCTTGTTTATGGATGTCTTGTTTATGGAAGCCAAGGTGGACAGACTTATTTTATAAAAAGCCATACAATGTAGGCAAATAGGAAATATGGACTGCTCTATCTTGTTTTAGCTTAAGTCATTTGCATCATGATTTCTTAATTTAACTATAAAACGGGTCCACAAGAACTGCTGTGTATTGATGTAGCTAATGTCACTGAGCATCTTTGCTGTCCTGAGTCCTAGCCAAGATGAGCACCGTGCTGCAGAGCCGTGCGTATCCCTCTTTCCCGGTACGTTTCCTGGATTGTCTGTGCGAGGAGCCTGAGTGTGTCGCAGGATGCTCTGCCCACCTATTCAGCAGCCGGCGTGGTGAAGCAGCGGAAGATCTGCTGGCCATGAGCAGGCACTGACCACGATCCCGTTCAGTGTGCATCATCGCACTGAGAAGGGAGAGTGCAAGGTCCAGATGAGTCTGGGAGGTCTTGCATCTCAAGCTGACAACTAATTCCTGACGCTGTTGGAGAGGTGAAGAGCACAGCAGCACGCTTCCTTACACCCGTTTTCAGAGCACGTGAGAGTGGTGGCGAAACCCATCCTTCCGTTTAGCAGCGGCATTTAGCCAGTGCTCTCAGCCTTGTGCTTCGAGCTTTGTCTAATTCCTGCTCAGCTACTGAGCTGGCTCCAAGGTGAGCAGAGGAGTTTGTTGGTATATGGGGTAGTTGTGGCATGTCTGGCTTCGCCGTGTGAGTGCCGGGTGGGTCTGTAACACACCTTACGCAACCTGGTGATCCGCAGCAGTTCTGCAGAAGCCCAGAGGTGCTGGTAGGCAGGACAGCAAAGCGTGCTTACAGCTGCATGTATGTCTAGGGCTCAATCTTCCATGAAAACCATCCCCCGGCTTGATTTGCCCTTGCTTGGGCAGACGTGCTAAAATATCTTATTTTTCTCTTTACTTTTGCCTTTGGTTCTTTTAAAACGGGTTCTGTGTAATACCCACCAGCTGTTTGAAGGGGACTGTGCATAGCTGAGGCTTGCCAGCCCTGGCTCCGAAGCGCGCTCTCCTCCGGGGCAGCTGGCAGGCTGTTCTCTTGGCCTCCTGGAACTAACTCCAGATTTCTACCAGTAAATTGTCCAAATGATGCGCTCAGTTAATTCGATGTGTTGGTGAATATTCACAACGCTTTCTTAAAAAGCTTCCGCATAGACCTTAGAAAGCGGAGATGGGGATGACTGAAGGGACTTTGGGGATAATTAGGGCAGGGTCTTTGGCAGATTTTATTATTATTCATGAGATAGAAAAATTTTGTGAGTGCCGTATATATGATTATTAGGGGGCAACGCCATCTATTGGATACAGGTTTCGTGTTCCAAATCTGATCTTTTAAGTTATTTCTCACAGTTGCAGCTTTCAGGCTGCTCAGAAGACGTGAAATAACTTCAGGATTGTGTAGATGAAAAGGTTTTGAAATTGGAAAAAAGCTCTAATTGTGTACATTTTTAAAAAAGGTTAAAGCCTTTCAAACCGTTTAGCAAAATATTTTATTTGCCTTAGTATGTTTAAATCGAGCATGAATTAGGACACTTTACCTGGGGAGCACCCGTGAGGATCGGGGCCCTGCTGTAACGCAGGGCGAGAACGGGGCGAGCGGGCGCCAGCGCTGGACGGCGCGGCAGCCCTTGGCCAGCCTCCCTCCCTCCCGCTCTCCTGGCGGGACCTTTTCACCATCTGTACTAATCGCTGCCTCATTTCTACCAAGAAAAATGTTTGTCTAACAGATCATCATCTGCCTTAAGCTCATTCTGTTCCCTTCTGTTCGTAATGTTTCTTGAACAATGTTACAAGAAACACGCTATGAAAAAATTGCATAGTCATTCATTATTTTAAAAAAAGATGATTCTTCGAATCCTTTCCTGAAGCCATAAATATAATTTTGCAGTTAGTAAATACGTTAGTGTTTTGAAAGTAAAAGTTTGAAATACATGTGCAAGTTTTTTATTAGTTGCCCCATCACAACTTGCACGTAAGCTGTTTGTAATCGGCCATCAGAATTACTTATTGGATAAGAAGAGGGGGAACGGCTTTCCCCTTTCCTCCCCGCCGTTTATACTCATCGTTAAGGATGTACGTTAATTGAGATTCATGCTGAGATAAGCAGAAGGGCAGAAAAATAACCTGTGGGTATTGCAGGTGGGACCTCCTTGGGACATGAAGGCTTGTTGTGCTGCAGGAGGCATCACGTTTTCTCTTGCAACAGCTGAGCAAGCACTGTCCGAAAAAGCCGTGTGTTTCTCGACGCCCAGTGGAAGGTTGTTCCAGAATATTGATGGGTTAAAATATCAAGGGTTAGAAATCTTCTTTTTTTTTTTTTTTTTTATTCCCACACCAATATAGTTATGGCTATTAAGTCTTTGTACCACTGTTGACCTCTAGCTTAAATATCTGGTTCCTCCTTGGTTTTTACCCTTCTGCCTTATTTACAGGCAGCCTTAACGCCAGCTTTCAGCCTTTGTTTTGAAAGGTGACAAGAACAGAGGACTCTAGAAACTCCTTCTCTGTAACGTACTCTCCCTTTTTCTTAATCCTCCTTAGGCAAAATATTCATTTTTGTTCTGGGCTGCACACAGACTGACTTCAGTGTTTATTCCAGTCTCACTGCTGAGCTTCCCCAAACCTTCTTTCCCTTCTCGCCTTCTATCAAACCACAGGAAAGCAGACCTTTGAAAGGCTTTTTCTCTGAACATTATTTTGCCAGATGAAACTGCACGTCGAGGCTCACGTTTTTGACGGGAACAGTGACGTGACACTGAACAGTGTGGCGTTTTGCGTTACTGAAATCGTGTCACAGATTTAACACAGTTCGTAGTTTGTAGAAAATTTTCTAGCAATTATCAGCAGTAGAACCAGCTGCTGGCCTAAATACGCACTCGAAATGTGGTTGCTTTATTTTCACGCTACGGGTGAAATAGGGTGCTGGGGACAGGGATTTTATGATCTGCTTGAAGAAAAAAGGGAGGCATTTAAACTGTAATAATAGGTACCAAAAACATTTTGTATGGGTTTTTTTTTCCTGCCAGCACATTTTCATTCTGTTTTCAAGAAAGGTGGTGTACGTACTGACAGAGAAATTACAGCTAATGATTCATAGAATGATGGATGTCAAGGATCACCTTTTTTTAACAAATAGTAAATCAACATTTATATACGATAGGTTTTTTCCGGTAAAATTTACAGTATTAGTATCACTTAACAAGGTGTCAATTATTAATGCTACCAATAAAATGTTGCCTCAAAGCCGAAGTTATCTGCATTTCAGTATTTTGCTTTTGGTTTGCATTATTGCAGTTGTACAGATGTGCCTATCAACATGTGAATGCTTCCTAATATTTTTTTAAGGATAGTTTATTAATTATAATATTATAAATGCTTAAGCTTTTACATTTAGTCTTGCTTTCAAGGAAATATCTTATTTCAGGGGGTTTAGATTTTCATTTATTTTTGAAGCATTACATCGGAATGAAAATTGCAGCCCTTTTGTATTACATCATGAGAATTCCAAATACATATCTCCTTGTACTGAATTTTTACCGTAATTTAACCTAGAGATTAGGTTCTTTCTCTTCTTCTCTTGTCTATGAAACTATTTATTAATACTTTCCAAGCGTAAGTTGGTATCCCCGACGCCCAGTGTTAGACACAAGCGAAGCTGGAATCGGTTGGGTTTCGGGGTGTTCTCCCGCAGTAGCAGCGGTGTGTTGTGGGGAGCCGAGCCGGGCAGCGTCCTTCCCATGGCGGTATTGATTTGCCCTTCAGCTGTTTGCAGCGCAGAGAGAACCCGGGGCCTTGTTGTTGATTATCTGCACAATGTCTCGGTGAACAGTATTGACCCATTGCCGCTCACTGCCTATGGCTCTTGATTTTTCACACCGTCTCCATGACACTCATAATAAAACGCACCATCCTGCTGCTCCGCGGCTCCGGAAGCCAACCGATCTCCCCGAAGAGCCTTTCTGGGGAGCGTTTCGCTAGTCGGGGGCAAGGCGTTGGGACTGCTTAGGGCTGGCTGTGTACCCCGTTTCAGGGGACCCGTACCCCGCGCTCGGGCTGCGTCCTGCGCGGCGGCGGGGGGCTTGCAGGGGCGGGGGCTCGTTTGGTTGCGCTTCGTTACTGCAGACCTCGCAGAAAGGCTGTGTGAGGCTCTGCCAGCACGGCCTTCGAAATGTTTAAATAATCAAAGGAATTCGTGAGATTTTTAAGGAAAGAAAAAAAAACCACCCCATTTGTTACGAAAAGTGAAGTGATACAAAATGTCGAGATTGCTCTTAACATTTTAAATGCTTTGATAATAGGTTCCAAAATAGTTACGACAAATAGAAATATTAAGCAGTTTAGCTGCTTTCTTTTTGTTAATAAGTTACCAGCTTTTTTCAAATTCTTTATGTGATAATTTACTATTAAATAGCCATATTTTGGCAGAGCTTATGGAGAGACTCTTTTGCAATAGTTTTGTCTTTCACACTAACGTTATTTTACACTGTGCTTTAGATAATTACTATGAACTGCCGCTATGGGGGGAGGGTTCTTTGTTTTTTCCATAAACAGAACTGTTCCACAACAAGCCATTTTCTAGTATTAAACTGCCCTAGGAACTCCTGTTCTGAAGCTTAAATTAGAATTGTTTAAAATACTGGCTAAACTTTGGTATATTTTCATACAATATCTGCTGTTGGATCCATTTAGCATTTTCTATTGCTGGAAAGGTATCGGTTTTGTGACCAGAATATTTTTAAGTCCTTCAAAAACATGGTATGCTGGGACAGACGGCGGGAGGTAAAGGCTCTGTGGGAGGATTTCCCGGGCCGGCGGCGTGCGGAGCAGCCCCTGGGGAGATGCTGAGCCCCTCCACACCCAGAGAGGACCCAAGTTCCCTGTAAGAGCAGATTCTTTTGTTTTTTAATAGTGCCTGGTGCCCCATCCGTCAGAGTGACATCGGCGGTCTCCGGAGCGGCATTCAGCAGTTCAGTGTGTATTCGTCACGGGTGATGTCTCTCTCAGGAAAGCAAAATTGTAAATGGAGGGAGCTGATGACTGGCGGCTCCCGGGCGGAGGGAAGCAGGGAGTGAGGAGGGGTCTCTGCCATCATCAGGTCTGACCTCCTGCACGGGACGGGGCGCTTAAATCTGGCGTCGCTGGGCAATAGGTATCTTCAGAAGATCATCTCTTCTTAATCTTAAATTTTCCAGTAGTGGAAAATCTGCCAGAATCATCATAATTTGTTTCAGTAGTTAACTATTTCATGATTAAAGCTATATTTTCTTTCTAGTTTGACTTTCCTTTAGCTTCAACTTCTGAGCAGTAGGTCCTGTTTTACATTTAACTGTTAGTTTGCGTAAGAAATTGTGAATTTATTTTCCACATGTTGAGTGCTGCAGGCGGTGGGCAAAGTCCCGCCTCGTGCTTGATAAACCAAACTGGTGAGGCTCCCCCGGGCCGGAGGGGTGCTGGCAGGCCCAGCCAGCCCAGGATGCTCTCAAGGATTGTGCCCTTCGGGTTTTGCCTCCCCAACCCCAAACCCTCTCGGTGTTCTCAAGCTCCATCAGCGGCAGCTTTTGCATGGCTTTTAGGTTAGGGCAGGCCCTTATGGGGCTCCAGGAGAAATGCACCAACTCAGCAGTTTTTCTGTGTACAGCTGCATTCCAAGCCACATCGATTAACCAATATTTAATCCATCTAACAGCCAACCTGTTCGTTACGTATCATTTTCCTTTCTCACAGGAATGTATAAGACTGCACCAAGCATCTTTCAGAAGTCTTGCCACATCAGGGTTTTGACTTTCATCATCAAACCCGTACATTTCAGAAAGCTAGCTTGATACCACCACTTTTCTACACAACTGCATTGTTGACGATGTTTATATTACATTTATATAAATGTTTCATTAGTATAAATTTAACATAAAACATGCCTTCCTTTGGGGAGATTTACATCAGGTAGATAAGCCTATAATTGTTCAGGTCTCTCTCTTTGCCCTTTAATGTACAACTCATACCATAAGCTTTCTTCTTTTCCCTGGAACATCCTTGTTTTTCTAACGTTTGGTGGGAGTCTGTGTTAACCAGCCGTGAGCTCTTTGGCCGCTTCACTCAAAGCTCCTACATTTGGCTACAATTATCGGTGCACATCTTATTTGTTAAGTCTTTTATTTGGAAAAGCAAATTATTCTATTGCAATTTATTCTTTTGTCTGGAGAGAAAATGCAGCAGTTTTAAGCCAGATTCTGAAAATACCTGGCAGTGGGTATACGTAAGTAAGCCTTTAATCTTGCATATCTGTTCCAGTTTTGCCAGGAAATAGACATTAATTATCATTTTAGTCTTCCAGGGTCTTCATGTGTCTCGTAGAGGTTGAGACTGAGACCTTGAAATGGGCTAAACAACGTAACAGGGATTCACTGTAGGAAAGGGACGACAGATACGGTGTTTTGACAATAACTTGCTGAATTGAAATGCGAATATGTTCTGAACTGGTTATTGGTTTCACATCGGTTTTCATGGCCTGATAAGCCTGAGGCCCCAAAGGGTAATTTTTTTTTTATTTTATTTTTTTTTTCCGTACGGGGTCCACGTGGCTGGTTTTGAGCGGAGCTGCAGTGCTGGGCAGGCAGACAGGGTAGCTGCCTCTCTTGCAGCTGAGGCGGGCAAAAACTTCACCCCGCTACAGAGCTCAAGAACCTCCATGAGGTCCATCCCTCCATGATGGGAGAAGAGTCTACAGGGCTGTGAGCTCGTGGAGAACCTTCTTTCTCCTGCCCCACCTCGTGGTGCGGCTTACCTTTGGCAAGGGTGTCCTGCACGCGGCCGGCGCTGGGCACGGCCGGCGCTCGGCACGGCCAGCCCTTCTGGCTGGATTTCGCTGGGGAAGAGCTGGGACGCTCTCGTGAGTAAGGCAGCGTGAGGGCTGGCTCGTTCCATCGCACGTCTTGTGGTGGCCTGGAGGTTTAGGACTAGTTTTTCAGTGATAATGCTGAAAGGTATTGCCAGATCCTACAGCACTTGTGGAAGTTTTATGACGGCTTTCCGCTGCCTAATCGAAAGGCCAGACAGCCTCTGTGTTACTTGCTCAGCCTGACCAGCAGTGAACGTCCCCAGCTGCCTTGAGTGCCGAGAAAGCAGGTCAAGGCGGAGGGCTTGGTCTGGCCTGGTTTGCGTGCGCGTGTGTTTAAGGTAGCGAATATAAACGCCGCGGTGACTTTGTGCTTACGTGTGCTTTGTCTGGTACCTTTTCTGTTTCCGTGCTCTACCTAAACGCTGTTCCAGCCCAGAAAATTAGAGACCTTCATTCTGCTTGAAATTCCCATTCTGCTTGTTCATGTGACTTTTTCTCAAATTCCTATTTCTAGAGAAACTGATGGATAGCTAAAAGGGAAAATGTATGGCTGGATCACCTCTCCATTCTTCACAGGGAGGTTATATTCAGGTTGCAGATTTTATGCTCAAAACTGAAAACCTGGTACAAAATGTTTACAACCTTATTCTGTGCCTTAATTCCATTTTGAAAAGAAATTATCATAAGAGCAGAGCTGAATAACAACTTTTACAGAAAGGCTGCTACGCCGTTAGCCTAATGCGTGTATGTTTTTATACTTTTTTTCCCCTTCGTCTGTGTGATCTCATCCCGCTTTTATTCTGGGTAACAGAAAGCTGCCTCCATTTAAATAGACAAATACTTGCTGGCAATTTTTCTCATGTTCCTGTTCGTCGTTATGCACAGGTTGTCCTTTTTAGGCTGACCTTTTACCGGTACAGCTTTAGGACCGAGCGTGGCTCTCCCTTCCTGGAAGACGAGGGTGTGTGCATAAAAATCCCCGAACCGCGGTTGCGGCGGTTCTGTGCCCGCCCGCTTGCTCCGTACCAGAGGGGTGTTTGATGGCACGAGGGCGCTGCCCACTTCAGCCGAGCGATGCCAGCGGGGTTCCGAGCAGCTTTTAAGCGTACGCAGAGCCACCTTTAACCGTGTCATAGTTATCAGGTATTGCGAAGGTTAAGCTTTATCAGCTGCGCAAAAAAAGGTTGAGATTTCATCAAAAACTTCCATCCTCACAACCTGTCGACCACAATTTGATGATGATTATTGATTATTTCACAGCCTTTCACTCACTCTGGCACTGCGGCCAGCCTTGATATACAGATAGGGCTGCAGTCCAGCTAAAATAAGACTCCATCTTGATAATGGACTGAGATGAGATACTGTTATTTGATAAAGATAATTGATGTTTCACGGTGAATTGGAAAACAGTTCTGAGTGCAGCGGGTCTGTGGCTGCTCCATCTGCAAATGTGGCCTTTGTTTACAAAACATAGCGGGAGACGCGCGGTGCAGCCTCGCCGCCGCAGTGCTCCGCGCAAAACGCACCAGTCCAGCACGGCTGGCAATTTTTAACCGAAAACAAAGCCCTTACACCAACAAGGGGATTTGTAATTTTGCAGTCACGATGAAGTTTCTTGAAGGCGTGTGTAGCTTAGCACGCTTCTGCGGAGATCTTGTTTCTTCTGCTTCAGATGTAGTTGATAATTTATTTCAGATGAGCTGGTACCCTAAAATCACTCTTTTTTTATTTATCCATGGCATTTGAATTGGGCAAAATGCTACTTGAAAACGTTTAAATTTGTCAAGGAAAACCGAGGCATAGCATGTGCCTAGATTTCTTCATTCTCCCGAAGTTTTAGCTCATTGATGTAAAACACAACGCATGCATGTGGTCTCCCATCTACGCCTGGGTTGACTACACATGTGCAGGCCCCGGTTTTGCATTGATTAAGGTATCACTCGTTGCAAGTTCTCTTCGCCCAAGTTCTTTTAGTCCTATTATAACCTTTGTAACCCCTAATTAAGCAATAGGAGATGGCAGGGAGCGGGGTTATCATGAGCTAATGACACCCCAAGTGTGTTGTGTGGCACAAGGTTCATCTGTGTGCTGCTAATCCTCTGGGGGAGTGATTATCTAATGATAAACGTGCCACATTGCAGCTCATTGATGCCGCTGCAGTCTGCTCCTGCCGCTGCCGGTGTGGCTGAATTAGGCTTCCCATTCCAGACGTCATTTTTTTCCATTGATTTTACAAACTGACAGTTTTGAGGTTTTCTGAAGTGACTTCCATACTGTACAAAGTCATGACCCAGGAGACGTGCTGCTTTCTTTTCTTATTTATTCTTCATAAATATGTTTATTAAGAATATGAGGGGGAAAAGTGCATAGTCATTTTTGCTAGACTAGAAGCAGTCTCAGCAGGTTGGACACAATTAAAGGTTCGTGTTAAATTTACAAGAAATTATTAATATTTTGCATAACACAGTTGAAATTCCTGTATTTAGAGGTGCAGTAATACAGAAAAAGAATGATACTCTGCTACTCTTTTTTTTTTTCAAATTGGACACTGAATCAGTATGATCAGACTGTAGAAATATGTATTTCAGGTAACTAGGTTTTAGGATACATGATTGTTACTGACTTTGGAATGATGTGAAAATATTAATGTCTGAAAGTTTGATTAATAATATTTTGCTCATTGGAGTCTTTAACACTGTTTTATAGCCCAAACAGATTTAATGTCATTATTCATTAATTATGATCATGATAATCCACAGGCATTAACTCAGCTACATTCTTTCAGTGGGGGCTTTTCCTCATTGTGCCCGTAAGCAGCGGGCATTTCATTTAGCTTATGTAAGGTATCTGCCACAGAGGGATGCGTGAGCTCCAGCATGAGGCTTTCGAATATCAGTTTCTCTCATTGGCTCTATGTGGAGCCCAGAAAATTGGGGTCAATGTCATTATCTCTATTTAAAGTTATGTCAGGTAAATTCCTGCTGGGTAACAGTGTCCGGTCCAAAATCCCCCAATTAACCCATACATACAAGCTATTTGATACCTTTTCTTTTCCTTTGGAAATGTGGGGGGGTATATAACGAGGGACCGGCCCTTACAGAGTCACTAATCGGAAGACTTCGTTAACGCGTGAGAGCTGAAGCTGCCCGCCGCTGTTCCAGCTTCTGGGCCCCTTACCCAGCGTAGGAGGTGGAGCCTCTTCCAGAAGAGGCATCTTGGGCTCTTCCCTCCAGGAGGGCGCAAACCGCACACGTCCACGAATTTTACGGGAAAATATCAGCGTACCTCCAGCACTGTTCTCATTTTTAGGGGATTTTTGGCTGTTGACTTCAGCCTGGGTGTTTTGCCTGACTGTCCATGCGTTCCTGTTGGCTGGGGGCTCCAGTCTTGGAAGCATGGAGAATTCCCTCTGAAAACAGAAACTCTTCACCAGCACTGAGCTGTAGATGATATAGGGTTGTATATTTTGATGTGTAGTTTATGAAAACTTTGTCTCCTGTAAAGAAACCTGCGTAAGCCAATGTCATTGCTGTTACTGATACGGTTACGCGTACGCCGAGGGGTTCCCGGGGTCCGGACACCAGCTGGGACTTGCACTCGGGTCTGTGTTCCCTGTGAGCAGAGGATGGCTTGGTGAAGTGCGTGCAGCAAAAAGCACACAGTATAGTCAAGAAAGCTATAAAATATTCTATTTTCATTGATTAAATCTTGGTTTTCGTCATAGATATTTAGAACTGCATTTCATAGAGATACTCGTAACTGATACTGAAGTGAGCCGTGCTTGGTGTAAACCCGCTGTACACCCGTAGTACTGGATGCACAACGGGCTTGTCACGAAAACAAATGGTTCATTTAGCTGAGTCGTATCTCCTTCTTTAGGTGTTTTCCTCTGTAATGACTCCCTCACCCTGGCGCTTGCTCCTGCCCGGGCGGGTGTCCGTGGGGCCGGCGGAGGGTGCGTAGCCGGGGGAGCGCCCGGTCCCCTCTGCGGGATCGGCAGGGACCCACTTTGCTTCGCTGCCTCAGGGCGCTTCCCCGGGGGGAATCTGCAGATGATGCAGCTACGAGCTTTTGTACCTAAAAACTCCGTCGTTTGCACTGGAAGATTAAAGAGGAGCCTGAGTTTTGGTTCGGTTTATTTCAAAGCAAAAGATGCTTTTAAACGCTGGCTAGAATCAATACTGTTTGGTCCGAGGTCCTTTATTTGGCTCACTGCAGAATTAAAATCAGAGCTTCAGCAGTCCAAGCAGTAACTGAATTGTGCATAGTATTATTTTATTTCAGTACCTACATGCCTTTGCAAATTTTTGTTCTTATATAAGGCAGAATTACATTTGGAATGACTACTTGCTGATGTCTGATGGCTTGTTTTAGTTAAGTTTGATTACCGAATAAAAGCCACTGTTCTCACATATGGGATTTTAAAGGTGGAAAGATAGCTATCCCGCAATCTGAGCCAGTAAGTGCATTTCCTGGCACTGTCACACTGACAAGTTCAGATGAGGGAGGAAAACTTGTTAGTAGAAACACATCCTCAAATTGCAGGTAAAAGATAATTACTGAGTGTAACCTTTTAATTTCCTAGGCCAAACTCCTGTTCTCACCGGAGGCGGGAAGGGAAGCCGCTAGGCTGCAGGGCGAGGGCCATGGTGCCGTCCTCCAGGCACGCAGCAGGTGGGCAAGCGCATTTAGTGCAGTGTCCTCGGGCGCTAAAAACGCCCTGTCACGCCCTGCCGAGGTACGAGCAGCGCGGTAGCGTGCAGGGGGGCTGGGGTGCCTTCCGTTCGCTTTCGTTTAGAGTCTGACTCACATAAGCAATAGCAGAGTTCACAAGGGAAAATCCATAGTAATGCAATACAGGGTAGTAATACGTGCATCGCTGGCAAGCGGGGCAGGAATTTAAGAGGACATGCTTCGGCCGCACCAGGGCTTAACCGTACTTAGATTTTCATGTCCTCCTTGATACGGGTGCAAGCCTCGCTCTTTAGTTGTTCTTATATTGTGTTTCCAGTGCGAGCCAGCCTCAGCGCAGAAGGCGGGCAGCGTGCTATCCTGTGTGCTGCAGACCCGTTTCCTCTGTAACCTGCGGTAGCTTTACCCTGATTTTCTAAACATGCCCAACAATACAGTTGAGGGATTTTACTCATTTTCATTGTAACAAGAAATGGTCTTATCCTATCAACAGCAAATCCCAGCTACGTTAGGCATGAAATAGCAAAACAGCCGCTTTTTTCAAGTTTCTAAAATGTCTTTTAAAAACAGAGTTTAATTATGCCCAGTTGGTTAGGTGGTGGTAATTTAGCAGCATATTTTATGGGAGTAAACTGTGCTGATACGCTTCTACACGGGAGGCTGGTGGAGATTTAGCCAAGGTGTGAATTTACAGCACGCTAACTCCTCTGCATTAACTCTCCACTTGAATATTGTTGATCTGCACCAAATCTGCCTCTGTGCATCACAGATAAATCTACTTTGCACATATAAATATATGCATTAAACCAGGAGTAACAAATGCAAACTGAGAGTCCTCACGTACAGCCTAGTGAGTGCACTATAAATTCATACTGTAACTCCAGTCCAACTTTCCAGCCTCGGTAGGCTCGGTAACGAGGCCTCAGGAATCGCAAAATTTGCTTTTTAAGTCATGTTGATCAGAAACATTAGTTTGCTAAAAGACAGGGGTTTTTCTCTCTCTGTACCTTTTTCTAGTTGATTTGGAGAATGGTTGAAAGGAGCCAAGGTCAATTGTATGAGGTTTAACACGGCCAGGTGCCGGGTCCTGCACTTGGGTCAC
>NW_010544255.1:57124-65932 GCF_000687285.1 Phaethon lepturus | reverse complement strand
CCCAGTCAAGGCCAATTGCGGCGCTCGTTTCGGCCTTTGCTGAAGGCAGAGAGAGCCCTCAGGTGTAAAGGAGAGGAGATTTTGGTTCTGGGCAATTGCAGTAGCCTGTGTGCTCAGGGCAGGCTCTTTCTTCCGCTCTGCTGCAACTTTTGTGGATGTTTTCCCTTTGCTCACTTAAAGGGAATGTTTCCTGTTGTGACGTTGCTTCAGACAGGAATTCCCTCATTTTGCCTTATCTGTCTCCAAACTATATGGAGGTGGCAGAAAGGGTCAATCTGACGTTTCTCAGCGTGAGACTTCTTGTTTTGATGACCTGCTGGCATTGTCTGCAGATCCTTTGCCACCAGGACAATCATCCATGCTGTGTGCAGAACACGTCCCCTCTGCAGAGACCGGCGGGCTTCACAAGCACTTCCGAATTAAGCCTCCCGACACCCTTGCTAGGCACTGTTACCCTACGTCTCCGGAGGAACTTTTCAACAGAAAGAGATTAAATAACTTCTTCGGGGTCACATAGCAAATGTGTGACAAAGCTGGGAAAAGAACATAAATTACTGCAACTCACCATCCTTTGTCTCCATTAGCTTCCGCCTTTTGTTGTTATTGCTATTAATAAACACAGACAGTATTTCAGGCACAGTTTCCAATGAGGAGCAGAGACCATTGCTCCAAGCACTGCAAAAATACAGATGAAAAGATGGCCTTTGTCTTGAAGAGGTTGAAATCCAAGAATAAGCTTCTTAGTCCCTCACATCACTGGGAAGATCCTGTCCAGCCTTGAAATTTTCACTGGCCAGTCACTCAACATTTTACAAATGCAGCTGTCTATATGGGATAAATCACACAGCCGTCCTGTGTAGGGGAGGCAGGGTGCCAGGAACACGAGGGGCACTGAATTTCAGCTTACCCTTTTTCTGTCTTGTATTGAAAAGCACTCAAAGCAGACGGGATTTTTGCTCATTTCCTGCAAATGGAGCTGAGAGGGAAAGTTACTGATAGCACTGACTGACCTACGAGAAGCACACACACAGCTAAGCAGGACCGTGCTCAAAATTCAACTCCATAGCAATCCCTATACTAGCCAAGCCTGATCTAACACCAACATTACAACATGCCATGCTGCCAGATTCAGGCCCGGCTGCCTTTACAAATTGGTCACAGGTTTCTCTTTAGTTATGAAACAGCTTCCAAACTTCAGACGTGAGCGCAATGTGCTGACTCACTGCCAGGTATGTCATGCACAGGACAATAATGTCCAGGAAGTGCAAGAATCTGGATTTATTTTTAAACTTATTTTTATTTAACACTTCTTAAACACAATAGCAGTAAGTTTCTGCTTTTTCAATTCCTCCTCTTTCCTGAGCTACAGACTAGGTGATCAGGCAATAAGTAACTCCAGGCACTGAATTTACAGGGAAATTGTTGCACTTTTCAGGTGGTTAAAGTCATTAACTCATACCTTATTGCAGCAGCTGAGGCGTGCAATAATCAGCCCCAAAAGTACTGCTCTTTAGGTCTTAATGCTCAATTAATTTTCTGGAATCTACATCAAGAAACAAAGGAATGAAACCACAAGAAGAAGAACCAGGGGAAGAGTTACTGTGTTTCCTTTATTCTTTAATTTCAGTCTTGGTTTATCAGAATTATAAATACTTCAACAAAAACCCATGCAGGTCAAGCCTTCCTGCCAGTCCAAATTGTTCTTCTATTTCCGTTGACTCAAATAGGATTAATTGCAGAGGGCAGCCATGCGGGTCAGACCAAAAGTCCATATATCCCAGCAAGAGTCTCCAAAAGTGCCCAGCAGTGGATGGCCAGGAAGCAATATATGCATAGGGCAAGGAGAAAACAGTGCTTTCTTGGGATATCCCCGGTGTTCAGCGTCTCTGTGAATCAGAGATGTATCCTTCTAGTACACCTCAATGGACTTTTATTCCATGAACCCATCTAACTCTTTCTTCAACAGGTCTATAATGTTATTGTCCACAGCATTCTGTGACATAAAGACGTGTGAATGAACCTTTGCAGGGTACAAAGGGGTTAGTCCTTCCGTTTGTTCTGGACTTGGCAACTGCCAGTTTTCTTTGACATCATGACTTTCCCTTCAGCTGTGCCTTACTGCGGCAGAGCTGAGAAAAACTATGCCGTAGTCATCCAGCCTCCCAAGACCAACGGTGTTCCCTTTTGAGAAGTAACAAATGCTGCTGTCACTGTAAGAACGTTATAAATGCTTACTTGCAAAAGAAGAAGGAATAAAACAAAGGACAAAATGCACTCGTGCATTTTGCACAGGCCTACAGAAGAGGTGTGACGTCTGAAATACTTAACAGAAAGCCTTCACTGACAAGCTACACTTCAAAGCAGCGCAGGCGTGCAAGTTTCTGGACAGGGCTCAGCCTCCTTTACTAGAACAGCTGCAGAGGAATGTTACCAATGCAAGCTCGGGAAGGAAATATGCAACTCTATATTCATGATCCAAGTGCAGTACGCCTGAATTTTCCTACTGCTTACAAGGCCAGAGAGTGCCTTTCTGGTTCTTGTTCTCTAGTCTGATCACATGGCCATGAATCTTAAAACAGTACTTCTGTCATCAAGCCTGCATTTTCTTTGAGAGATAAAAAATACTCAAGCTAATTGGGAATTTAAGAACACTCTCTCGGGTGCCAAAAATCCTCAGTTGAGAGAGACAGAGACAATGTTCTGCTTTGTTTTAAAAAAATAGCAATAGCTTAGAAGGAAAATGTAATAAAGTCAGTCACAAAATTATTAAAACAAATGGAAAAGCGAGAAAGTTAACAACATCACATATCATGGTACAGTGGGAAGTGAAAAAGGCAAAAAACAGGACACGAGATAAAATCTATAGCAAAAAAATATTAAGGACAAAACAAAAATTAAGTATAACTAAAAGAAAAGAAATCCTAACAATGGTTTTAGTACAAGAGGGCAGAAGTACTTAATAAATACTTCTGGCCTTGTGGTTGGGAAAAAGGCAGATTTATATATATGATAAAATACTTTGCATACCAATTATAACCATTTCTAAAGAGGATGCTAAGGAGCGGATTCCAAAGGAAGATTTAATATCAGCAAAATCAGATAATTCCCATGTATGAATTTTTAAAGTGCCAGACAAGGATCTCTTTAATAGTCGTCATCATTTCTAGTAAGTTTTGGATCACCTAGTAATTGCAGAGGATTAAAAGAAAGCCGACTTTGTGACAATACGTTAGAAGTGTAAGCAGGCATCCTGAGCAATCACACTCCCAGCAGCCTGCTGTCAAAGGCAGTGGAACAGCTACTGTTTGTTTCTATTAATAACAAATTTTAAAAGGTAATAAAAGAAATGCCAATCAACGTGCATTTATGCAAAACACATTTTGCCAAATTAACATGGTAACATTTTCACAGGATTACAGGTTTTGGGTCGTTCTTTATACATTTATACATTGCTTAATAGCAGTGCTGGAGGCAGAGACAGCACGAGGACATCTCTGCCGAGGGAAAACGGTGGGCACCAGGGGAAGATGCTAGAGGAGTGGGGACCAGGCACAGCATGCAGGGGACAAGGAGCTCCTTAAACCCTGCCTTGTCAGAATCAGATGGATGGGTGAATGGCCTACAAAGGCCATTTAAAGGTAATTAATTAAGCAAAAGGCCACTATCAGAGTATCAGACTTTGAGGTAGAAGAAAGGTCCATCTAACACAGAACCAGGTCCTAGTGTGCCCGTCCCAGGCTGGGCATGCACTTAAATACAGCTTTGTGAAGGGTATTGAGGGAAGCCAAGATGAAGACTATTTTTTGCAAATATGTTGCCCTGTTTGCCCTAAGGTTTATTTATTGCTCCCTTTTTTATGGATTATCTATGTGCTTTGGGAGATGAACGTACGACAATGTAGTTTGATCAGGTTATGCTCTTTTACTAATTTAGTTCAACACATATTGTTTTACAGCTGATCTTTGCACGTGGTTAACAAATACTGCATAAAGCTATAAACTCTCCTTTTGACCAGCTATGAGAACATGCTACCGTTTGTGTACCCTACAGTGAACAGAAAGGAAGACTATTTAATGAGATCCACTCCAAGCAGTTTCTGAAAAATTAAATTAGCAATTACATTCCCAAATAAATATTAACACCTATTTCATGCACAGTCTATGTGCATGAAATGTGCATAATAGAAAACTTATTTTTCATTTTCTACCCACTACCAGATGACCAGTTTTAGCAAATTAATGACTTAATATGTTCAAAAACATTCCTTTGCTTTATTTATTCAATCCTTTGCTCATTGTTAGTTTTCTAATAAAATACAGTCTTTCAAGTCTAGTTTTAAAATAAACCTAATTTCTCTAAAATATGAAAATATTTTAAGATTTGCAGTGAAGTAGCCCATGCATATTCCTTCACCATTTCCCTTCTGTTAGAAAGATTCATAATCTTTATGAAATAATTATAGATGAGAGAAGGAAAAATAAACCTCAGCTGGCCAGTGCCCGTTATAAAAAAAGTCTGACTTCAGCAAATACTTGAATTTTCTAGATGTCACTTAGCGGAGCAAATGTTTCTCCTCCTTTGCTCCCTGGATGCTTTTTCATCCCTATTATAGAGTAACCAGAATTTTAACCTGCTTAAGACGTGCAGAAGGAATGTAAGTGCAGTGACCAGGCAGCGTTTGTCAGGTGCGCAGACTGGAGGTTTAAGACGCAAGGCGACACAGCCTCGGCCCTTGATATCAGTGGAGGAAACATATTACCCTAAGAAAATGCAAGTCAACGAATCTATCAGCTGCTTCTGACACTCAGTTCCTCCCCCCATTTCCTGCTCGCTCTCACTCCACCGACCTCCTAATCCCCTTGTTTCCCATCTTGCTGACTTCTTTTTCAGCATCCTCATCACCGCTATCTTTAAGTGTTCTGTTGCTGGCCCTCCTGCCTTGTTTTCTGTATGTCGTTTCTAAGAGACCATTTCTCAGTGAGAGCCTGATGACTATTATGTAAAGTGAGAGGCAGCAAAGGGTAAATGACTGTAAGATATTAATAATGAAAAAATCATTAAAAACATACATGTTGGACTGATTCCTGCAAATCCCCAGAGGTGAGAATATCTTTACAACAACTTAGAATGAACTTTGTGGGAACAGTCCTTTTAGCAAGGACTGAAGAAGTAAGCCGTGTTTAAAAATGCAGATGGATGAATTAATTTCTTCAATTCTTTTAGTAGCTAAAACAGCCACAGAAAAAGTTCAGATTTTTGGCAGCATTTACAAAGTCAGATCTTATTCCATGGACATTTTGAATGAGTAGAAGTGGAAATGGATAAAATATGTTATACTTTAAAAATATATTTTATCTTTATATTTTAAAATCTGGTCTTTTTAAAGGATACAATTTTAAAGGCATAAATAACTTAGAAATGAAATATCCAGTGAAATCTCCAGCTAATCTAAAACAAAGCTTAAGCTGGACACTGCTCAGCTACAAAACAAAATATGTCCAATATATGCCTGGCATTCACTACAAACGCTCTCTGTGTTGCTGAAGTACACAAGAATTCTGCAGATTTAAAAAGGACACAATTTGAAATAGTTTCCTCTACTGCCATAGCAACTGGTACCTAAAACTAATACAAATGGAAGAGATCAGCTGAACTGTTTAGTCCTTTTCTTTTGAACAGTCATTGTCAGAGCTTCCCCCATTGCAATGACTTGATTGGGGTGGGATGTCTCCCATCTTTATGCTTCTTTTATAAAGAAGCAGCACAGAGAGACACTGCTCCGAATGGAGCAAATGTGCTTACAAAGCCCAGAAATGTCCAGCAGGAGTGCGAAATTACGGTTGCTATTCTGGTATTGACATTGCAAGATAGAAATACTCTTTTATTTACCTAGATGCGTTTTGAGACCATTTAACAGAGACATTTATCCCAAGCTCTGGATAGTTTTTATGAACTCACAAAAATAAAAATGCATCCTGTACAACTCGCTTCCACCCATCATCGGTGCCCAGGTAAGGAAACCAGTCTGTCGGCAAACCTGGGTTGCAAACACCCCATCCTCCTGCATCCTCCTTCTTCCCCCCCGCCAAAGCCGAGGGAGAAGCTTTGCAGCGTGCCCAGGTTACAAAAGCGGGCTCCAGGGCAAAGCACAGGCGTGATGGACCGGCAGGGAGGGCTTCCCTCCAGCAGCCCCTCTTCTGGGGCAGCCAGACAAGTGTTGTGGCTGGGAAGTATGAGAAGAAAAGCTGTCTCCTAGGCATGTGAAAAGGTGACTCAAACTTTTCTTGACCTTTCCTGTAAAGGGAAAGATAAAACCGTTCGCGGCTGAAACCGTGGGTAGAGCAATGTGGCTGGTATGTGTTTTTTCAGTCTCAGTATCTGTAAGTATCAAACTGGTGCACCATTTTTTACCTTTTTCCCTTGCGTATTTGTTTTGGTTAAATGGCATAAACTTACTCTGAATTTTAGCAGACCTCACCATGGGAAAATAAGACATGCCACTCTGGCCCTGACTAGCAACCCTGCTAATTAATCCGGGATCCAGTCTCTGAAGAGGGAAAATAGCAAAAAACTGAGGGAGAAAAGTACAAGAATATTTTCTGGTTTGCTGAGACCTATTTTCTCTGAAAGACTAGCATTTTAAGTCTCTCTAAATTTCCCCACTATCAAATTCTTCTAGTCCCGTTTCTGTGTTAGCATCTGAGCGCCAACCACGTGATGCAGCTGTGTCCACAAATTCATTCCCTCTCATGTGAAAAAGCGCAGCCTCTTCTCAGCTTTAAACTTCTTGCTGCCTCCTCATGAGGTGTCCTAATTACCTTGCCTGGCGCAGTCAGTATTTCATACACAGCAGCCACATTCCCTGTCGTCTCCTTTCCGAGCTAAATACAGAACAAGACATTTTGCAGCGTTAAGGGCAGCACAGCTGCAACGAGCAGCAGCTCCTCGGCCGCCCGCGGTGTCGGAGGCAGCCACTGTGCTACTGCTACATCTCTTCGAGAAGAGATGTCTCTATTTAAAGTTTCCCCAAGATCTATTTTCTCAACAGGATCCAGTCCTTCATATGCATAGGTCAGCCAGAAAACAGCTAAGCAGGCCAGCAGAAGGCAGGAATTCGGTCTCTCCCCAGAAGAAAGGAAAAGGCAGCCCTCTGCGGCCTGTAGGACCCCGGGCCAAGCCTCCGCAACCGCCATTTCCAGGCTCTGCGTGCACTGACAGCGATTCTGGCTTCACGCAGAGTACTCTAGCAAGAAGTACCCTCTCTCATTGAGAAAGGCACCTGATAAATTAGTATTCCTCCAAAATAAAAAGTTTTGCTGAGAATTCACAGCTCATCTCTCTAAATTGTACCGGTGTAATTTTAAGCTCTTTGAATGTGGCACAACATCATGTGGGATCGGAGGTGCAGGGGACACCAGTTTTCTGTGGCTGAAAATCAGGAGTGTGTGAATGACTTAAGGAATTTTTACAAGTTTTTTACCTTGGGTTTAATTAGAACCCCAAAACTAGACCTCTGTGATCGAAGGCATTGCTACTTGATTTAAATCTGTGCCATGAAGAGATATAATCAGAGGGGGTTTTAAACTGAATCAGGTAAACTTTGAAGAGAGTTTTACCTGACTTTCACTTACAGTTTGGAAAACATTAACAGAAAAAGTTGGTTTATTCTTGTACCCCGGCCGACTCTGTCAATTGTTCTTCTTTCAAAAAGTAAGACAATTCCCAAAAATAAGGTATTTCTCAAGCCACTGACAACAGCAAGGAAGTGAAGCAAGTTCAGCTAGCTGGCACTCAGTGCCAGCTGTTTGCTGTGCGTGCCGACTGGTCCCGTTAACACTGAGTATCAACTATCAAAAGGTTTAAACCATTTGTGGACAAATCCAGGATTTGAAACTCCAGCTTAAAAGTCCTCCCAAAGCCCAACTGTGTGAATATCAACAGACATAAAGTCATCTTTGCAGGGGAGGTGGTAGGAAGAAGTATATATATTCACTTTTGCTTGCTTGTTTATTTTAACCTGTGATCTGTTCCTGTGCATGTGTTATAATGAATCTAGCAGTAGTTTAAATCAGGTTTGTGTAGAAAGTAGGAGAATCTCAATAACAATGTTTGTACATCCTTTGTTTATCAGAAAAAAAATTTTTATAAGCATTCGGAAAGAACCATCTTCACAAATCCACCAAGTCCTACTACTGGGAAACTACCATTGCCTAAGCGTCAGTCACGTGAACTACTACCAGCATTAAGCAAGCTTCCAGAATTTTTCACAGTTTGGTCCACAACTTTATGCCCAGCTTGTCTCATGGGCTGAGATCTCCTGGATGTTACTCTCAGTCACAAAGGCCACGTAGAAATTGTCTCTCCTCACTATGGGAGGAGCCTGAGGAACCGCTATGCTAAGAATGCACTTAATATAGCTCTTAGTTCTTGTGGCTCCAATTTAGTGGCTGGAAACAATGAAAAGGAGCCGCTAGCATGTGACCAGACAGCTCTCCAGAGGCTATTGTCAAATGCTCCGAGAAGCACAGCCTGGCAAGCCTGTAACCCCCGTTAAAACCCAATTTCCCAACAAGCCTGTCCTGGTTTCAGCCAGGATAGAGCTGGTTTTCTTCACAGAAGCTAGTGTGAGACTGTGTTTTGGATTTGGGATGAGAAACTGTTGATAACATGCTGATGTTTTGGGTTGTTGCTGAGCAGTCAAGGACAGTCCAGCTTCTTGTGCTGGCCTGCCCGCGAGCAGGCTGGGGGTGCACGGGGAGCTGGGAGGGGACACAGCCGGGACAGCTGACCCAGACTGGCCAAAGCGAT
>NW_010544255.1:45615-56877 GCF_000687285.1 Phaethon lepturus | reverse complement strand
CTGCGTGGTGCTTAGCTGCCGGCTGGGGCTAAACCACGACAATGCCTCATTCCAGAGCACAGCAAGGAGCTATGAGCATTTTTTTAAATTTATTTATATTTTGTATATTTATTTATCATTTATGTTTATAAAATCATGAAATACTATCAAACTAATGCTGTTTAGTTAGCAGTGCTGGCTGTGGCTGTTGATGGTTCTTAGTTGCTGAGGTCAAGGTAGTCAGCCCTTAGAGTTCTTCAGTGAGGGCCTGTCTTCCTTTTTCCCTGTCTTTCCTCACTTATTATCAATATTCTATTCTATTTTAGTCTTCACGACAGAGCTGAGTGTATGCCTGCCTGCAGTGTAGTCACAGCAGGTACAGGTTTGCCAGGAGTGCCCTTGCTTGTCCTAAGACTGCCCCATGTACCTGATGGCTCAGGCCATCACCTGGGGCTGGGGCAAGGCAGACAAATCACCCAGAGAAATCTTCCTAACTGGGTCTCAGGTGTGCAGCAGTGTCCATGGGATGAGCCTCCTGCCTGATCCCCACTGCCCTGAGAATGGCATGGGACCACAGCTCCTGCAACGCCGGTGCCCTCAAGCTGGCAACGTGAGCATATGAAGTGTGGGCTTTAAAAGCATTTCTCTTGGCCAAGGTGTCTAGAAAGCTATCTGCAGGGAGAAAGATGAAGGAAGATTTAAACTGTCATCCAGTCTCCTTAAATTTGGGAGTTTCTGTTCATTAGCTGAAGACCTCAAGCAAAAGCTTGGAGTCTTTCTAGCAAAAACTGCCAGAGTCCTGGTTCCCAGGCACACATGCTGACCAGCAGGAAGGAATACTGGTACATCAGTTAAAAGTAGAAGATCCAAAGTCTCAAACCTAAAGGCTGCAGACATGTAGGATGATATTCTGGTGGAGCAATATTACATGCTTACCTGTTTTTGACACTCTTCCCAAGCATACATTTTCAGCTGATATCAGGCAAAAGAGCTAGATGGACCTCTGGTTGGACATGGTATGGCCACTTTTATGTCTCCGGGAGGGCATGCCAGCTGTGGGAAGATGTGTTGGACAGCCCTTCTGGAGCTCCCTCTCCCTGTAGCTCCCCGTGCCACCTGCATGCTTGGGTTTTGTTTGAAGGGATCTCAGCTCTGAGACACATGATGTGCAGCCCCATCTCCTCACAGCATGGAGCCAGGAGACAGAGGGGGACTCTCTGGGAGGGGGTCCGTGAAGCACGTCACAAAGAAGCCATAGCATAGGCACAGCCTGCGGGAGCTGCACAACTGATGTCAATAAGAGAAAGATCAGACCCTGGTGCCTAAAATTACTTGCTTTAAGTTAATGTTAAACATATTGCCAAAACATCTTACACAATTTCAATTATGCACTGAAAGAATCTGCATTGTGGAGTTCAAATTTAATTATATTGTCATTTACTATGAGGAATGCTTGCGGTTTAATCACTGTTTATGTTTATTATATTTTGGTTTACATTTTTTCCCAGATTAATAGATCATAAGATACCACCGCATCATGATTTCACATTAAGGCAAGATACTATTTTATCATTATGTGGTAACTCTTTAAAAACCAAACAATTGTCAACCTCATCCCGCTGAAGTAACTCTTTGTTCCAAATTCACTTCCCTGGAAGCACTGGAATGTCCTCATGGTGAGGTGGCCTGCCAGATTGCTGAGCGAGGGCTGGGGTCACCTTCCCTGCTGGTGTAACACTAATGACTCCATGGAGCCGTGCCAATGGGGATTTTGGCCCTCTATATAACCCCCCCGCAGGATGTTCATTGTTCGATTATGGGGAACATACACACACTGTGGACATGTAAAGTCCTCTGAATAATCCCACCAGGCAAAGCGACTTCGGAAAGCTGGCTAATACACAGAAATAAAGAACCTGAACTGTACATTAACCCCATGAACACGGTCACAGGTGGCTGCAGAACCCTTCAGTGTAACCAGTAATTTCCATCGCAAACCAGTCACGTAATTACAGACTAACCGCAGAACTAACGTCCGTCTCACAGCAGCTCAGCTGTGCTGTGGGCCCTGATCATGCCATCAGACACCAGGTACCTTCCCAGACTATCCAAAGGTCGTCCCCGACATACAAATGCTGGCCCAGGTACGGAAGGTGCTTGCCCACGCTGGCGTTTGTAGGTAGGTGCGTGGACGAGGGATGGCCAGCAGGAAGTGGATTGCCAGAGAGCAGAGTCCTGCCTTGTCAGAGCAAGATTTGGTTTATACAAATTTAAAAATAATATCAGTATCAATAACATGGTTATATTAACTGATAATAATAAGTAAAAGAACTGAACTTAAGATATCATGTAAAAAAATGCATAGTCACAACACTTCACAACTTCCAGATGGCGAGTTAACATTATAAAAGAGAGGAGGAGAATGCATCCATTTGTTCCAGTCTTTCCTACCTACTTTTCTTTGGGAAAGATATTTGTCCACATCTCATTTCAAATTATGACATGAGTAGGACAAAACCTCCTCAAGAAGCCTTCAGACTATACTCCAGACTTCTCTTTAAGCAAATGTCATTCAATGCAGTGTCAATCAGAGAAGAAAAATGCTATTCAATCAAGGAAGATATATTATCATTAAAAAATACACATGCTATACTGGACTGGATATACTATATAATACAATAAAGATAAGTATGCATATATATTCATTAACATACATAAACAGAAAAGCACACACATGGGTCTGCTCTTACCCTTTCTCATACCAGCAAAACGACACATGAAGTTTTCTTGATCTTTAATAGACACTGTGGATTTGTAAGGACTGCAAAATCTGGTCATACTAGAAGTAGTAATAATGTCAGAGCTTGTCCACATTCCTCAGGTAAGTAACATTCTAGAACTGTGTGCAGAGGGCTGTCATCTGTACTGATACTTTACTAAAATATACATGGCTTGATCAAATCTATACACTTAATTCATGTTTCCTTTTTTTAATTGACAGATGTGCCCCATATAAGCCATGAATGTGTGCGGAGACTGTTAAATTACTCATTATAAATGCAGACATTTCTGCAGTCAGTGAATCACTTGCAAATAAATTCTGATTTCATTCTAACGCACTGTGCATACTCAAGGATCCACCAAATATTTTGTGTGACAAACTTTCAGCTGATGGGTGCTACTCAACATCCATTGAGCAGGGATAGCAACCCACCATGTAGTCCTCACCTTGATTGGTCGAGAAAGGAGACTTTGTCAACAAGAAAATAAGGAAGAATGATTAATTCACTTCCCATCTGAATTTTAAGATGTTCAGAATCATTCATTCCAAAATTCATGAGACTTCGGGGATCTATTCATACCAGGAAATTCATTTCAACTCATTTGTATAGAGACTAACTTAATGAATCATAGACCAGTGACCAGCTCAATTCTCTCCCAGATTTTTTTCATTCACCATTTTTTCCTGGATTTTTTTGCTTGTTTGTTTTCTGTATTTGACCAGATCTAAAATATGTATTAATATGTGTTTTTAGATATAGATATATAGATAAATACAGGAAATACCATGGTGGCCACCATGGCCTTGAAAAAACATGTGGGGAGCAGGAAACACCATGGTGGCCACCTCCTTGGAAATCTGGTAAGGGAGGGGATGCTTTTATGACCAAGGTTGCAGTCTTTTTGGGTACTCTGCCTGTCTGAGCTTTCCTAAAGGGAAAGCTGAACTTAAAGGAGACTAAATCAGACCAAACTTTATCGATCCAAAATGTAGGCACCAGTTAGGCTGGTCAGTTAGACTGGGTCCTTTGCCCTCAGTGCAGAAATGGCCCTTCGACAGTGCAAGTCACCCCAGTAGTCCCAGAAGGGGACAAATCACCATCTGGAGATATTTATCTCCATCTATGGGGAGATGGGACTGTGGGGACAATTTATGCAAATAGTTTAGTGAGAAACTAAAGTTTTATATAGTCAAATTAAGTCAGATGAATTTCACCCTTTTGTCTGAAATTGGGAAAATAACCAAGTAAAATAAGGAAGTCATAAGAGATTCAGTCTTTTTTTTTTTTTTAATTGTACTCTACCAAGCTTTCTATAAATGCTGGCTAAGGCATTTCTGTATCTAGAATAATAACATGAACTGACATTGCTGGCTGCAATTTTTTCCCCTTTCATTCCAAGGAGACTGAACACAGAAAACAAGTCACTGGGAGGGAGGGAAGCGTGAAAAATGTGTCTCTGTCTGCAACTGGAACCTTTCGCTTATTAATTCTCAAAGGACTCAAGGCAGAATCTTGTGGAAGTTTAAAGTCTGACAAAGCTTAAGAAAAAAAAGGCAAGTCCTAAAACTTTTAAGGTAATAAATCGTAGATTTCAGATTGCCCATTTCTTAGAATGTCAGTTAAGATGAAAGAGCCCGAGAGGAATAAAATACCTTATCTTCTTTAATTATTCTTCTTCCAAGTCATCATTCCTGTGTTTCTTTTTATTTTACCTACAGAATATCCGCTTCTCTCAATGTAACTTACAGTTAATTTGCAGGGGGTCAAACCTTTCCATGGCTTTTTGCAAAGAATGTAGAATAATCTCTGTGATGGACTGTCATGAAATAATTTCCTAATGTACCATACTGAAAAATTATCTCGACTTCATGCCCTGTTAGACAGGAGAAAGATGGATCAGATCACACATCTATTACTAAAATCAGTCAGACACAGTATCATTCTGTTACATATGCCTCTGAAATTGTAGAAGACGACTACTGAAGTTGCAAAGTAGAGTATACAGATGCTAGAAAGTCCCAAAATTAAGGATGTATTAACTGCAGTGTTGCTGGGGCTTCATTACACCTCAGTACCAACAAGCAATTTAATGTTCCCATGCTGGGCACAGAACTACCTAGACGTGGCCAACACAAATGCCAGGCACAGCGATGTTTCCTCTGCAGCTTATGAAATTAAGTCAAGACTGCACATAGCTATTTTTGTCCACTTGGGACCTAAAACTCAGAGTTTACTCTAGACAGAAGGTACCTACCTGTGCACGCAGGGAGGAAGTTCCGTCACCACAACTTACGATGGCAAAACAACGGAACAGCTGAAGTACTTGACCAGGAGGAAATATGAGTTTAACTCTGAAACAGCATTTGAACCGAATGCTGACCAGGAGGTTCTGCTGACCACTAAGAGGGTCAGCTGGCAGTGGAGGGGCCAAGTCACACCCTCGCCTTTAGGAAAGCGCACTGCAGTGTTGAGCATGGAAGTGCCATGCCGTCAAAAAGACAAGAAGCAAGAAGTGCTGAAGGGCCCAGGTGCTTTGGGCAGGCCTGGCAGACTGGAAGCTGGGTGGCATTTAGGGACGTCTCCGCTCACCCGTCTGGATCACGGTGTGAGAAACCAGAGTCGGTCTGTCCAACCTGCTGTCCTGTCTCCAGCGGTAGGGCAGTAGCTGTCAGGTGATGCCCAAGGAGGATTTCGAGAAGAGGGCAAGCCATATAGCGATGCTTCCCTGGTACCTGCCCCAGCTTGTGGTGAAATTGCTGGTGCCTTTGTGTCTGATAGCCCTTGATGGCTTTTCCTTCTGTGGACTCCCCCTCTAACACCATGAACAAAGCCAATCTCCTGCAGTGACGGGATATTTGTGTCCCCACAGGGACCTGCAGGTCCGGAGCGAGGGGCCAGCCGGCAGCAGTGGGGGACAGCCTTTCTTGAAGGGCTCCCCAGCAGCCAGGTGCCTCGGCTCCACTCCAGCCTGCCAGAGGTGCCGAAAATAGCTAAACTCAGTCTGGCCTCAGGAGTTTAATGTTCCTTTTACTGCTGAAGCAATAGCATAAAACATCTGAACAACAGTTCCAGAATGTAATCTAACACGTTGTTTTGTTTGCATCTTTTTAAAATAAAATTACTAGGGTCTAAAAGGCATTCTGTGAATCCTGCTGGCTTTCATGTGTACCGGAGTAGGATGTTTTGAAGCCATTCAGAGTAAGAGTCTGCTGTGGCAGATACTGTGTTCCCACAGTAAATATAGTGCCATCTTATGATCCGAGAGAGGACACCTCCAGAGCGGGTATTCCTTAGCGTGCTTTTTTTAAGTTTCTTATATTTAAGTTCCTTAAATCTGTGCTACAGCATGGACATTATGGATAGAGCAGGGATGTTCCTTCAGCCTGATTTAGACGTCCCCCGGGGGGCCCAGAAGAGCCCCTCCTCAGCAGCCACCTTCACAGCTCGCCGGTGCCTGACTCCGTCCCCCTCCTCGCCCCTCCGGGAGCCCGAAGCAGACAGCGCAGCTACCCCGGGGTACACCGGATTTTTCAAAAGACTTCAGCGCCTGCGAGTGGGGCCAGGTTTTTTAAATCCACCCAGCATCTACCAGCTCCCACGAAAGCTGAGAGCATTTAAAGTTTCATCACTTCATTTAGCTGCCTACGTGGGAACTGGTGGGCGCTGGACTCTTTGGAAACGTCTGTCCTGCGCAACTAGCCTCCAAGCGTTTTACATCACAGCTGACGGTGTCAGTGTCGACTTCTACACGTTGAGTAAGTAAGATCCTGACATAATACACTATAATGACTCCCTGTGCAGCTCTTTAAGGCTTTTATGTAAAGACACACTTAGACGTCTTAATAGGTCAGAGTTGTTACTTTTACTACTCATAGCTGTCTTACACATATGGGTTTATGTATCGGTTCATGTCGGTGTAACTGCTAGGCGTACATATTCGCTTAAGCCTTGGAATTTTTCTTGGAAAATGCACCAAAGCTTTCCCCCGCCCCTAAAATAAATTACCTATATTTGATGGGGTGCTTTCTCTGGTATTCAAAAAGGCCATTGCTACAAGATTTAACCAATTATCTGCCAAAAAATCAGCTGTAAAGATATGCCTGCCTGTGAACCTACTAAGCTAATTGTTTCTCAGTCTAGTAAATTAAAAACAAGGCCACAGGTAAGTCTCAGGCTTTTAAATTAATCGTTCGTTGTTTTCAGCTTTAGAGAACTTTCTTCATCTAACCAATGAATTCTTGAAAAAAGGAGTTTGTGTTTGGACCTCTGCTGTAACAAGAGAAGCAAGACTTTAGATTGCATGTATACTTTAGTCTACACATGTATTTTACAAACAAGTTCCATGTGGCTGCGTTTAACAACATGAAGTATATCGCAATGAATGAACATTTCAAAGTAATCATGTGAAGGACAGGGGAGATCTCTGGGTTAATCACTACAGCTTTTGGGTGGTCCAGGGTACGCCTGTAAAATTTTATGCTGCACAAACTTAATGTTACGTAAAAAAATCATCTCTGCAGTACATTTCACCTCTGCGTTCCCATGTCTGTCTCTCTCCAGTACTCCCCCAGCTGAGCCCGCGTGGGCTCAGGCACTAACAGGGGCTCAGCCGCTGGGAGCGGAAACGCTGTGCGGACCCTTGGTGGCTGTAGGACCGACTGTGCAGGTACGTATTTGTTGGTAGACGATGGACTTTTCCATCGGTACTTGCCAGACTGACAAACCAGACCAGCTCCTCTTCTTTCAGATGTATACCTGACGCTGCCAAGACTTGGAGAAGGTCCGTATATTAACGTGTTTGGCTTTATTTTTGGCAAAGCAGACTCTCTGAACTCAATTCAGGATGAATGTTTTTTTTCCTCTTAGCCTCTAGCGATATGTAAATAGGTGAAATCACCTCATACATTTAAAAAATAATTAAAAAGTTAGAACACTGGCTAGCTAAATCCACATTTTCAGATCTGGTGTTTATTACTTTCTCTGCTTATAAAAACTAGGTCACAGTGTATGTCCCTTTTAAAGAAAAAAAATAAATACACCTTTCAAGCACAAATTTAATGCTTCCCGGTTATACCATTCTGTTGTGTTTAAAGTTACTTAAAATAACTGATTTAGCACGGAAGTAATGAAAAAACTCCTATTAACAGAGGAAGGCTATCAGAATGTACTGACTAAAGCTGGTAAGTTATCAGTTCCAGCAAAGTTAAAAACAGAGTGATAAGCCTAGTGGCATCACTCAAAGAATAGAGTTATTGGCGATGATTATAATTATTACATAATTCCCACACAGTACTGTGGCTTTGTGACAAATGTGGAGTTATTAAAGCAATAATTAAAACACTGCCCAGTGAACAAAGAATGAATGAGTGGGAAAAATAACGCTTTCTTATAGAAGGATATGTTAATTTTCCTTGCTATAGATGTCTGTCTGAACACTATGCAAGCAAGAGAATAATCCAATAGGAAAACTTGTCTGCCATTGATATTAAATCGTCCAGCATCTTCTTCAGCTGCAATGGCAAGAGAGGCAAAGCGCAGAAGCAGCCGAGGTCTTTGGCTCTCTCCAGCGAGCGGGCAGGGGTCCAGCACTCCCCTCAGCCAGTGCAGCAGAAAACACAGTTTCCTCCAGATTATTATTATTTTTCCCGTAACGAGTCAGGTAAGAGAAAAACCCTTGGTACAGAGCAATGAAGAGCAGGACTTTGTTTCCCTTACAAAGCTCGATGCAGTTTTGGTTTCCCCCCGGGGCTAAGGGAGGGAAGCTGTGCCGATAGCTACCAGCAGAAGCTCTCGCTGCCTTCAGGAAAACAGGAGCTTTTTCCCTGCTCGGCTGAGCCCTCTCGGCCGGATGCAAACCATACGGCGAGCGGCAGCCGGAGAGCAAAGCGTACGCACACCTTGCTCCTCACCGTGGTCTGCGGCCAGATCCGCGCCAGCTCGTGGTTCACATTTGAAGCCGGGAGTGACTGGAAGAAGTGACCGGCTCCGGCGTGCCTGCCGGTGGCCCTGCCAGGGGCAGCCTTCACCCAGCTGTGGGTCCCAGGCCAAACAGTCCTGCGAGGGCCAAGGCTGCAGGGAGGCTGGAGGGAAAATTGGCCAAGAGGGAAATTTGCGTTGCTGCTGCCCACAGTATCCTTCCTGACTGTACGGCTTGCCCTTACAAATGCTCTGCAATGTATTAAAGCTTTTTTCTCTCTCTAGCTTCTTTCACTCTTTTTTTATCAAGAAGGAAAAGAAAAAAGGTTGCCGTTCATTCTTAATGTTAAAACCTTCTTCATTGCTTTGGCTAAGGAAGGCAGTGAGAGGATAGATGCCGAAAAAACCTGTTGCTAATGTTAGCACAGAGGTAAACAGCCAGGTTTTCACACTGGCAGTTCATTTTGAGAAAGCTCTCTAGCATTATCATCTTTCAGCTCACATTCAACACGCAGCAGGACTAACGACTCATCCTCTAATTCCCTGGCTGCAGAGGATACCTCTGCGTGTACATCCACAGAAAACCATGGATTAATGTAAGTCCAAGCAAAGCTGGTGTTCCTGGCCCCTATTGTTTAGAACTGGCAGCAGAAATAAAGCAGTAAAACTGTTAATAAACATTTTGAAATACCTATTCACTCATAGCTTAACCAGACCTAAACCCAGTCTTTTTTGGGAAAAGGGAAGAACCAGACACTTCATGTCTGTGCCTCAGCTACTCATGAGCACAGCCCTTGTTTGTAAACCTGGCAGCCTCAGGCTTATGGTCCTTAAAGTTACAACAGCATTATGTGCAGAAAGCTGTTTCCATTCATCCTTAGGACTAACTAATTGTGTATCTTTTTTTTGGCTTGGTCCACAGCACGTACAAAGAGTGCTAACACAAAAATGCAAAATGCCTGGAACATTGCTGGAGAGGTGAGAACCCAGATGCCTTTTTCCCTCTGCCTGGAAGACTTTTTCAGGAAGGTAAATTCTCTGGGAACTGCCAGAATTTGGGACTTAATGCAGATTAAAGCATTTTCATCAAGTATGGGGTGAACTGGATCAGCCTTTGCTTAAGATGAGCTACATATATTTACCTGCGGCTTTGTCTCTCCTGAGCAATGGAGTCATCCCTAATAATGACTCCCCAGAGGACCCAAGCCCCACCAAGCAAGGCACTGTACACATAATAAAAAGACTATCTAAAGGAGTTTAGTCTATCTAATGTACAGACAATCAGAGGATCAGCTGAATGCCAGCTGTATTTACTTAGCTGTTTTTTCTATCCCAAATGTACACAATATGTGTAATTTCTTTAAAAATTAGTTGTATATTAGTTGAAAAATGACTTAATAAATAAAATCAGTAAAATACATTTAAAATGCATTCATTCACTGATTTCTTACATTGGTTATTTAAAATAATAGCATATGATTAAAAATTGTTTTGGCTAAACCAAAATATCAGTTGTCCCAACCATTAAAATGTCCTGGCTGTGCTCCTAGGTGATGACAGTACTATATTTAGTCACTGAGTACCACCAGCTGTCTTGCTAACAGAAGTCTGGCATTTTCCTTAATTGAGAGATGCAGTATGTGTGAAATGATACCACTCACACTCACTCATGATAATACTAGCATGACCTAGTTGAAAGCTTTTGATTTTTTTTTGTTTCTTTGTTCAGAAGAATAACAGTTGTTTCAGTACAATGTTAAAAACTGAAACCTATCCAAGAGGTTTATAAGGAATTGTCTGCAGATTATGATCTAGAAACCTCATTTTTCTGAGTCCCCTGGCAAGGAAGGGCAGGTGAGGGGAAAGACATGGAAAATGTAACCTTTGACATTTGACAATTACCTTCCTAGTCACCCACATCTTGCAAGTTTTGGTGATGTTTTCTTAAATTTTTTTTGCCTAACTGAACCCTGGGCCAGGGAAAGCTCGGGGTGTTACATTCTGGTGGACGTTACTGCTTTCTGTCAGCCTCCTACTTTAAAAGCAATGGTGTAACTAGAGGTGGATGATGACTTTTGTTGCTGAATAGTTACTCTGCCCCAAATTTGCAGGTTTGGGTACAACGAAATTATTTGCACATTCTAGTTTGAATTCCTAGAGTATAAATTTCAGAGAGGAGCTAATAGTGCCTTTCCCCACTCTCACTCCAAGGCTGTATTGCCCAGTAGGTAGGACAAACATCAGGTCAGAAACATGACTAAGTAAGTAAGTGCACCGCTTCCCACGAGATGTCCTTGGCACTGGGGTCTGGACAATGGATAATGTAGCTCATTTATTCTCTCCTGTTGACACGCTTCCACTCATATGCATAAATAAACATTCACTGAAGCAACAAATAAAAATCTGAAGTTCCCCTTGTCAAATGACCTAATCACCATCTTAGAGAGATCTATTTTTTTTTAATGCAATAAATAATTAAGTTTTCATTGTTAAGTGGTCCAGCCATAACAGAAGAGCCACGAGACCCCTGCCTCAGCACACGCTGCAGCTTAACGATTGCGATGTTTTCTGAGTGGGGCAGCCT
>NW_010544255.1:13879-45584 GCF_000687285.1 Phaethon lepturus | reverse complement strand
TTCCTGCTGTGGACCAGACAAAGACAGAATTGGACCCAAGGTTTCCCGTATATGATGTGAATGTCCAGCACTGGGATCTAGGGCGGAGGAGGGAGGAACAGCTTTAATACCAGCTTCTCATGATTACTGCATTCCTCTTGTGAATCTGGCCATTGGGGTTTTTTTCTGATGTCCCAAAGTGAAACCAAATGATTCAAGGTGAATTAAATGTTGCAAGCAGTCCAGAACTGCTTTTTTTTTTTAATTATTATTTATTGAAAATGTTGAAAAGCTTTGACTGGGGGAGCAGGCAACCACAACAGTCAAAAAAAAACGGAAGAATGGTTGTTGAGCAGGAAACGTCCTCGTTCGCTGTGTCTGCTCCTGAGGGGCCAGCTGGGACTGATGTGTGCAGCCAACCATCCTTACTGAGAGCGCGACGGCTTGTGAACGGACAAAATAAATATTTAATAGTATTTATGGGCACTGTGGGCAGGCGAGGAGGCTGAACCTGAGCCTGCAATTCAGAGATGTGAATTTGGTCCCCAGGTGGGCCACAGGGTTTCTGTGCAACCTCAGGTGAGTTGTTTATTCTCTGGATGTGCAGATGCAAATTCCTGTAGCTCTGTGAGAGATTTCTCTGCTTCTGTGGACTGGTTATACCAGCTGGAGATCTGTGCCCTGACACTTCATGCCCCTCGGTATAACAGGGTGGGTAATATGTTCCTAGATCTTGAGGACCTGAGACTAATGACAAAGTCACTAATGTCTCACTGGGTGCCCATTATGATGGGCTTATAAAGACCAAAAGAGCACAGAATGAATAAAACAAATAACACGGGAATATCTTAAGCAGCAATTTATTGTACACTACGTAGCAATTTGCTGTGTAGCATATCACACTGCCATCATGGGCTTTTAAAATCTTTAGACGCAGGATGTTTTCCTGTTCTCACACACTTGATGTTTCCTCCAAACGGGGAGCTCCTGGTGCGTACAGCAGATCAGCCGTTCACATACTCATTTTCAGGAGTGAAGTTGTGACTTTTTGCTTCAAAGGTGATTAAGACGACAGCTGAACCCATACTACTTAGCAAAATAATGCAGCTGGTCAGAATTTCTCACCATGTATTAACTGTGAAATGTACTTGAAAATTGAGATTTTAATTAAAAATCAGTGTTCTTACCTGACATCACTGGAGGGTCACTGAGCAGCACAAGAATGCAAATGAATTCTGGCCTGCTTCAGCAGTGGTTAACAAGCCAAAGGAGATTATAACGTCTCACAGAAAGCCCAAAGAGCTGAATAGGAAAAGTACCGTGTCTCCCAGCCTGCCAGTAAGTAAAGATCATCAGATCTGTTTTTCTGCTTTTCTGTTCCACACTTGTATCTGCCATGGGGAAAAATCTGGAAGGGATGAGCAGGCTCTCAGTCACTGTTTAAGTACCTTGCTTTTCATAAAAGCATGAAGCAGAAGTGTTTTGTTTTCCATTGCATTTCACAGCTTCTGCACATTAAATGCCTTCAGATTCCTGCAGAGAGCTAAATCTGGTGTGCAGGCTGCAGCAGGTAAACAAGGTGTATCTTAATGAACTGCCAAGTAATAACATGAGGGAACTTTTTAACACAGCTTTGCTTTCATTACTCATGCTAAACTCCATGACTGCTCCTCTAGTCTCTAAGTCCTGAAAAATACAGTGTTTGTCCCTGTGATTCCTGATGTAACACAGCTAAGAGGCCATGGAGGCACAAACCTGACCCTAATTTAATGCAGCTGAGTCATGTGCCTTTACAAAAAGAGTGGGTTAATTATTTTTTAATCTTTTTTTTTTTAAGGGAAAAGAGAAAATGTTGAAGATCTACATTTAATTAGAGAAGATGTTTTGTTTCAAGAACATGCTCAGCATATTCCGGCATTTACTAATAGCACCATCTCTTCTGGCAGTAGCCTGTCAGACCAGGGGCACCCAGTTCTACCTGCTGTTCAAACACAATCTGAGAAATAGGTCTTTCCCAGAATATTTTAGGAGCTCTAAATAAAATGTGACAAGTTAGTGCAAGCAAACAAGGAGGGCTTGAAAGGGAGAAGCAGAGAAAAGGAAGGTCATATGACAGGACAGTTGGCTTAATGCAACTTGGGCACATGGTCTCTTAAGAAGAGAAACATGAGAGCCTAATAATATCAGTGGGTACTTTCCTTCAGCTAGCAGTTTGGCATGGACATTGTGGTAATAAGGGGTCTTGAAAACCAACCTGAAGGAAAAGACAGAATCCCATGATCATGGAGTGGTTGGGGCTGGAAGGGACTTCTGGAGGTTTTCTGCTCAGGCTGGGCCACCTAAAGCCAGTTGCCCAGGACCATGTCCAAATGGCTTTTGAATATCTCCAAGGATGGAGACTCCACAACTTCCCTGGGCAACCTGTGCCAGCGCTCAGACACCCTCACAGTGAAAAACTGTTTTCTGATGTTCAGAGGGAACCTCCTGTGCTTCAGGTTGCGCCCACTGCCCTGGTCCTGTTCACTGGGCAACGAGGAATAAGTAGGATGTTCCCTAGGAAATGATTGTAAGACTCCAGATTTCTGTGTTCACAAAGCATGAGATTAATGACTTGATAAAATTCTTACCACGTTACTCACAAAGCCCAGCATTTAAGAAACAACATATCAGCTCCGGACACTGTAACTTGAAGACCTTGTTTGAAAAACAAACATACAAAAGTTGGAGAGACTATATCCAATATCTTACTTTGCAATAAACCAGGGGCTGCATGTTCCATTTGAAATCGCTTTGCTGCTTAGGATTTTTAGCAGGATCTCTTGTAATGCCACACTACCACTTCATATGTTTCAAGGTAATTGTTTTTCTTTCTAAATCAGCCACATATTCCTGCTCTAGAAATCTAAGCTTTCCATTTAAGCATATTAAAATCATTAACATAATTAACAGTAAAGGAAAATGTCAGGTAGCCAATATAAGTTCTCTGACGTTGCAAACACCGTGAAAACAACAGCTTTGATATGTGACCTGCACTTATTCACCCTAATGCAATATTAACAATGGAATATTAATTACAAGCATAACGCTGCTTCTAATGTCAACATTTTAATCTGTTTCACAGGTCACTTTTATGAAAACATCGCCAGTTGATGGATGCAGTAGCAGACGTTAAGGAAAGGTGCAACAGGCAGCTTGCAGTTGTCGCTGATGCTGTAATCTCAAGCATTCTTTGCCAAACTATAAATTACTTACCAGAAGGAGAATATTTTCCAGGTTTTGCCTTCTATTCCCAAAAATCACAGCCAGGTTACATATCTCTGTGACTCTCAGCCTACTGGTTCTCCCAAGACCCTTTCCACAGGGCATCTGCAGTACAAAATTCAGTGATAGCCGATTGACCAGCCGTCCAACAACTAATTAAGCTGATTATATTGTTCCAAGTGATAGCACATAGTTCACTCCCATCCAGCTGATGTCACCTGACCTTGGGTTATTTGCTGACTCACAATGATCTATTTCTTAATAGGCAGTGTAAACAGTTGCTAGCAATGTATCAGTCAAGTAGACCTACACAGTAGAACATCTGTATTATGCTCTCAACACAGGATCCAGATGCCTAATATTATATATTAGTGGAGAAAAGTGGGGTTGTGTTTTTTCTTCCCTTATATGAAGACCTAACTTAAAACAATAACCATCTGGTGGAATTTGCAAAATAGCTTTGTGGAGCTGATGGGCTATCACAGGTGCTGCTTAGGCAGTGCAAAGCCCACAAGGGTATGCCTGCAGCATCTGAAGTTGCCTAAATGTCTTTAAAGACCTGAAAACCTTTAAAGACCTCAATCTCAACACTGGAAGGTACATTTCTGAAGGGTGTATTTTGTGAGATGATTGTCATCCACGAATGGCAAAAGATGAAATCTGATTCCCTCAAACCTTTGGGAGCAGGGAAGGAAGCGGTCAGAGGGCTGCAGGGTGAAACAGCATCTAACCAGCTTCTAGGTGTCTTCCAGCTTCAGAAGCCCTGCTGTGAAGAACCTCTGAGTAGGAGGGCAGGAGCAGGAAGACCAGAAGCGAAAGAAAAATTACTGTTTGGCACAGTCCTCCATCACGTCAGAAACTGGACATCTGATTGTAATGAACGATGCCAGAAATTGCTTTGAGCCTGCATCTTTTCCAAACGCAGTGACTGTGCAAGGAGACCAGCCACGTCTCTGTGAGGTGTGGACTTATAGACACTCAGGTGATACATCTGAATGACCAAGGCTGGCATCTGTGGTAGGGGAGCCAAGGTTTGTCTAGCTTAGAGGCTTTGTGTCAGTCTGAGGATGTTAAGTCCTCTCTAACCAAAACCTGGTCATGTTGTAGTTTTTACAAGTGGATTTCTCCCCTTTTCCATGTTCTGCCATGAGAGGAAATAAAAAGCCAATTCCAAGTTAAGCATTTTTTCTGGCTTTGCTCTTTCTTGACTCAGATAAGCACAAATGAGTAAGGAGAGCATGATAAATCACATGACAGATTATTCTAGATAACTGAAGCAGAAGCCACAAAACCAACCAACCAAATAAATAAATAAATCTGAAAATACAGAAGGATCCATTTATAAAAGTGTGTCTTCTTTGCACTGTTCAGTCCTTACTTTCATATGTAAATTGCAGTGGGATGTCTTTAATATTTTCCATGCCTATTTATCTTATGATATTTTCATGGACCTAACCTCTTTTTTCCTCTCTCAGACATTTCTAGCACTGTGGCTGGAGAGCCCAGCTGCGATACAGCTGTGTACTGTCCAGCTTTGATGAGCTATAAAGGTTTTCCCTTGTGCTAATGTGGTGACATTGCCCACTGCTTTGGTTTCTTGAATGCTGGTGGTAAAAGGGCAGATCTGGAATCTGCAAAACTGCTCTTTTTAGTCAAGCATTGCTCTCCTTTTGTATCAGCAGTTTCTAATTAAACAGCACCATACTAGAGGACCTAAAGATCATTAAAGGTGCACTCGGGGTGTCGAAGAATGGAAACACAATGCAGGTGTTGTTCCCTCAGTGCCTTTTCAAAACGGACCGGTCGGTCCCCTCATTGATTAGCAATTGCGCTAAACGTCGTATAAAAGTCTGACAATAACACTGCTAATACCTTTGGTCAGCCAAATAAATTCTTTCAAACTTTCACAGTGGAAAAGGCCTTCTATTTTATGATTTTATAACCCTGTCATTAGCAATCTTTGAAACAGCATTCCACCCCCAGGTTGCGTTCCGTGGTTATGAACTTCATTTGATCACTGCCCCATCAATTTGACATTAACTGCTACAATTTACAACTGCTCTGGCTCTCTACCTATTATTGTCGTACCTCTGCAAGTGCAAAAAACTGCTGCCCAGGGGAAGTCTGAAAGAATGCAACGTCTTGTTAAAACCTGAAAGGGCAGTGGGGGTGGGGGGAAGAACCTCCTAGAAGAGAAAACCAAAGGTTTGATAATGAATAATGCTTCATTCTCTGCTGTGAACACGGGTGACCTGGCATGTAGACCACAGCAAAGTAGTGAATAATTCACTGAGAGAGTCATAGACCTCCTGGTAGACCACGGCACTGCTTTGTCTCACAAATATGTTCTCCCACAGAACGGGGCTCGACAGGATGTTTCAGTCTACAAATGTTTAAACAAAAGGCAGGTGTGACGGGGTATGCAAAGGGAGTACTGTGCATGGAGCAGGCCAGCCTGCATGACTATTTTTCCATCAGCAGTTGATTGATAATTCTACAGGCACCGCACATAAGGGCAACGGAGGGAAGAATGGCTTCGATGGAGCTGAGGCATACAGCTCATGTCCGATTTCTAATCCAGACAAGAAACCCATTCCACCCTCAGACAGGGACACTTAAGCAGCATTAATTGCCTGAGCTGAAGCCACAGGAGCATGGACATTTTGAGCAGCAGCTGGAACCCAGGCTGATTTCTTGACCTTCGGGCTCATAGAAAAAAAAAGCATCCAAAGGAGCTCTCGGGGCTGGAATATGGTCCCAGTTTCCATGTGAGTTTTCTTTCTTTGCTTTTGTGGACTTCTCAGCCTAAAAGACAAATCTGAGGCCGGGTGGTTTCTGTTTTAGCTTGCAGAAGGAAAAAGGCTGTCAAGTCACTGAACACTATTCAGGCTCTACCTGCTTCTGTCTCTGAGCCCAGGACTAGGAACTGGGTCCTGAGGGCTGTGCTGGGGACAGGAGACGAGCAGTGCAAAACTCTCTAAATCCCATCTTTGATCTGGGTTTCAATTGTGTTTGGGAATAAAGCTAGCAGGCACTTTTTGTTAACTTGGATATCAAACTGTTTACAGAAGCTTTTTGCCATTTCTCTTTTGCTTTTCCATCTCTGTAGCCAGAAATATTTTGAGACTAATCTCATGGTATATCTGAAGTTTAAACTGTTTGGCCTGATGGGGCTTCTGAGTAAGTCACTTCTATATCCAGATCCTCTCATGTTACCTTTCTCACCCTAAAAAAGATCTTTTGACTTCATTGTGGTTATTTCCAGCATATAAGACAGTTAACATCTAGACTGTGCTTTTCTTCTCTTATCCAGATGAGCTGAACTATTCTCAGGCTCTCTAAATTGCAGAAGAATCAAGTAACTTCAGTTATTCCTCCTGATTATCCCCCCATGTTGCACAACCTTCTATAAATCTGTTTTTCTGTCATACCAGGTAGCACCTTGTCCTCTCACATGGTGAAGGACATGTCTGATCTGTCAGCTCACGTGCCAGGAAGAGGACGCCCAGGTGCTAAGACTTTAGTTTGGGACCAGGTCCTTTGGGCATGGGGCAATGAGGCAGAGGACATGAGTTCTGCCCATGACTTGGTGACGGCTGTGTATGGCTCAGGAGGTCACCAGGCAGAAGAAAGACTGCAGGTTGGCACCACGCTTCAGAATTGAGCAGGATATCATCCTCAGTGCATGGGAAGGGGAGGCAGGGGCCAAATGCAGGACTCCCATGCTGTGCATGGAGCCTCCAAGGGGAGGAAATCACATCTTGAGTGAGATTATGTTTTTCGGTCCCCTTCCCTCTTCACACTGTTTCAACACCACCGGTGCTGAGATGCTCAGTATGACTCAGTTCCACGCTTCCTCACAGAGGAAAAGAGGCACTGCTGTTGTGATTCTACGTCAAAAAGCTTTTTGGCTTTTCCATTTGCAGATCATGGACTGGTAAAAGTGGGACAATTCATTCTGAAAATGGCTTTTCCAGTCCATGCAGTTTTGCACATTCTTGCAGAGGTCTCTTTACTGAAATGCTCACAGTAACCTGGTTTTACAACTAACCAAAGAATTATTTTAACTGTTTTCCATATGGATAATGTTCTTGATTTTCACTGTATACTGCAAATTTGTCTTAAAATTTCATTTTTAAAAATGAAGGTGTAAGTGACTGTAGAAAGGTGGCTATCCCACCTTTCTTATGGTGCTTCTAACTCTCAGATCAGACTGTTTCTTCTCCTACTTAGTAAAGTCGTAAATGCTTTATAATAGCTGAGATTTTTATTCCAGATTTTCGGAATGATTTAGTCATCATTTTGACTGGTTAAAAGGGTTTTTAGAAGTTACATCTAATATTTACAAGCTCCCACTGTAATCTTATTATTTTTCCAACCATCAAAGTCACATGGTCTCCTGCAAATTGGCTCATGGAACACCACTTTCTCAGTATCTTTTTTATTATTTCCATCTATTACATACTACCCTCTAGCTGAGAGGAAACTTTAAAAGCACACAACTGAAGAATCTTTGTTTATTATTTGGAAAAGCTTGGATGTATTTCCTTTGGCCAGATTTTACTGGCTGTGACTGGAGAGCTAAATGTCCCTGTTGTTTCTAGCAAATAACCTTTAAAATACAATTTTCTAAGCCATAGTAGATAATAGCAGATAACACTGCTATTGGTATCAAATGAGCCCTCATATTTTCCCAATCGACAGATGCCTGGCAACTTCTATGAGAACTTTATCTGAGAACAGACTTACTTATTGTTCAGCTTCCGATCGCAGGACTCGCAGGCGGGATCCTGCCGCTCGCTGCCTCCTGTTTCCCTGCTTTCTGCAGCAGCCGGCTTTGGCTCCCAGCTCCCACTGAAATCCGGGGAGCCGGGAGCACTCTCAGCCTCTCCGAAGTCACTCAGGGCCTTCGTGGGGCTGAGTTCATTATTTTCAAGGACTGCTTTGACAGCCTGGCTGCGCCCCAGAGGTAAGAGAGCTGCGATCCCGTTTCAAGCAGAGACGCTCTGAGAGTCACTGCGCAAGACCTCCTGCAGATTTTCATAACTGTCCCACCTCCTTCAGGAGAGGCCATTACCAATGTAGTACCAGCCCAACGGTCTCTACACTGATGATTTAAATCTGCTTCTTTACCGAGGTATTGCCCCTGCTGCGTGGGCATGGCTCTCGATCACTGACCTGTTAATGAGACTTTATCTGCTGACGGTGCGGACCGGGCTCCGTTCCCGTGGTGCGCACCGAGAAGTGCTTTCCTTCTCCAGACACCCCTCCGAGACAGGACTAACAGAATCTAACCCTTCGCCCTATAAAAATTGCCTGTTGTTCTGAAAGCCAAAATGCAAATAATTCATGAATTTTGTAAACATCTCCAAGGGAAGAGAAAAATGGTAGGCAGAATTGGAGTGTGCTATTTTTACCCATGTGCCTAGCTGATTACATGTCATTCTTCTCACACAGAACTAAATATCTTAAATGCAAATAGCCAGAGGTTGTTGTAGGTTTTTTGCCCTTTCCACAGCTGTTCATTACAGAGCTCAATAGCAGCTGACAGCAGGTGAATATGTGGATGATGGGCCATGGATGTATTCTGTTAAATAGAATGAATAAACCATTAAATGATCTTATTTCTTGATATGCCTGAATGCAAGCTGCATCGACAAGCAAAGCAACATTAAATTCTGTATAGCAAATCCCTCTTGTATTTCGCAGCACATCAGTCATGCAAATTTTATGCTATAATCTTTTAAGCAATTATAACCTCCGTTTATTTTTAATGATATCGAGTATCCTTTTTCTTTTAGTTCTAGACAATTGAAATAAGGATGCATGAACCTGGAATATTAGACTAGTTACATCTGGTTCATTTTGTAAACTATATTTGGTGTTTAATATAACTTTTTTGACCTGGGTAGGAATGAGTGACAATGTATCTTCCCTTTTTGAGAATCAGTATCTTTGAAATTCTCTGGTACATGAATTTAACTGTATGTCTGTATGACATTGCTATCATAGGATTTGAGAATGATTTGAAGAGTGCCTTTTCAGAGTGAATGCATATTGCATGTATGTAACATATATGCACGGATAAAATATAGACATAAATTGCACATTTTAGGCAAAAGCAATTAAAAGATGAAAGGAATTATAAAATTAGTCCTAAAGCATCATCTCCAAAAAAAAACCCCACAATATTTTGACCACTTTCTGATCTAGGAATCTGATTCTGGATTTGGATGTGTGTCTCTTCAATTTACAAGTTTCTATAGAAAGTATTACTTCAGAAGTAGCTCTGCCTCTCCCCGTTTGCTCAAAAACAGTAGCTCCGGGAACGCAGGACCTCCAGCTCTTTCCACGGCGTCCCGTCACGCAGGCGTGACCCTCTGCCAGCCCGAAGGCTATTTGACGTGGTCTATGAGAGCGTGGGGTTTTGGACACCCGAGCCCATCAGGGCATTCCACTGTACGAGGAAGAATTGAGAAGGAGAAATGTAGAACTAGGCTGGGCTGGCAACCCCACCTGAGGGGTGGCATCACTGCACAGCTATCGCTCTACCTCCAAACGTGGGGCTGGGACCAAAGAGCATTAAAACTTTAACCATCCCTGCCTTCAGTGCCTCATTTTCACTCTCCCTCCTCATTTTGCTTACACAGCGGGGTTTTTGTCTGGACTCCAAAACCTGGGGAGAAGCCTCGCCACCTTCACAGAGACCAGCGTGGCATTACTCACTCTGGCAGCCGCAGGAGAAGACATCCGTCTTGGATTAGTAACGCCCGCCTCTGAGGGACTTGCATGAGTATGGTGAAAAACAGGATGAACTGCAAAAGTGAGCAACAGCATTAGAGGCCAGGCAGAGCGGAGGATATTTGATATATTTGGGAGTTTTCACATTCCTTCCTTGTGCGCAAGCAGAAAGCAGTGTGAATATTTCGTCCTTCAACTCCATAAAGCTCAGATACACCAAGATTTACTAAAATCAGAAGCACAGGGCCTATGAATCACAAGCTCTAGTAAACCAGAGATATTTTATCCCCCTGGCCCACATGAAAGTCGGACTCCAGCTCCCCACAGCCTGCTGCCCTTATATTTTGTGTGGAATTAGGTTGCGTTGTACAGCTGGCCTAATGCTGTTTCTTTGCAGCCAACTGTGGACCAAGAGCAGGAGAAAGATTTAGTTAATTTTAATCCTTTGTTTTCTGCCAGCTTCTGGAAAGATGCTGTGTGCTCTATATTTGGAGTTCCCTTTCTTTAGAAAATTCTTCTGTTACCAGCTTCCAGGGAGCTGTTTTTCCCAGTCACACTGCTGCAGTTTGGCCACAATTTTGA
Organism: Phaethon lepturus; assembly: GCF_000687285.1. Lineage (NCBI taxonomy): Eukaryota > Metazoa > Chordata > Aves > Phaethontiformes > Phaethontidae > Phaethon > Phaethon lepturus. The sequence goes on along the minus strand of NW_010544255.1, from coordinate 35,021 downwards.
CCTCACGTGCTTTAAAGGGCAGCTGTGCCATCTCTTTTTAACAATTGAAATCCATTAAAAATTTACCTGAGGAATTGTCACAGGTTTAAAGGTGCAGGTTTTGCTATTAGCAGAATTAAAGCAGCCTGGCAGCAGAAGCATTTAAAATACAGCGATAACAAGATCTGAACAGAAAGGGTGAAAAGAAAAAGTAACATGTAGGTTACAAAACCATAAACTAGATAAGATTTATATATTAAAACATATTTTAGCGATGTACAGAGAAGCAGGTAATGCATTATAATGAGAAGCAGATACAAAATTGTCTAGCTGTATACAATATTACAGATTTGTGCATGTAAGGAATATCATAAAAAATGTACATTGAACTAAACCCAGTTGAACAGACCAGAAAACAAAGAGCAGCCCTGTCAGCATACCAAGTTTCAGTAAGATTAATCTGTGTTGCAAGTGTTGTTCCCAATGTATCTCTCCGCACTCATCCATCATCTCCCTCCATGAAGCGAACATGAGCTTGTGGCCTTTTTGCTGCCTAAGGCAAACTGGTGTATGTGTGCTTGTGCGTAAATATAGACTATTTGCCCAGTCCCCAAGCCAACAGTCCTCACACAGTTAATAGCCAGCAGGACATTTTGCTGTCCCCTCACTGGGAATATCCAGGTCTTCTCCTCCGCTCGTATTCACCCCAACTAACTTCAGCTGTTAAAATAACTGGTCTTTTAGAATCCAGCACTAAAACCAGTGGGGAAAACTGGGAATTTCCAAAGGAAGGAAGTATTTTAGACACTTATTTTAAAGCTATGGAAGAGTCTATGTTCACTACAGAGGAAGCCTCAATGCCTAGCTTGAGCTAGACACCAATTTGTACATGGAACCGATGCTTGAAAACCACCAGCAATTTGTTCTCTCTCTCTGGCGCACACTGGCCGTGCTTCGAAATTAGCTTAAATTAACTCGCTCCCTTCTTTTTCATAAGAATGGCAACTCACAGTGATACTTTTCCAAGATACAGCACTAGTCTCAGTTCCCAATTCCCTCGTCTATGTGGACAGAGCCCAGAGCATGCCACGCATCCACAGCAGAGATGAGGAGGAAGGGGGAATTCTCAGACCCCTGCCCCTGTGTGGAGCCATCTTCTTCCTCCCTCCCCAGATTTCCTCTGGTGTCATCTCTGATGTCATTACTAGCACAGAGCAGGGCTAACCCATATCTCACAGGAATGTGGTGGGCGTTAATTAATAAATGCTCATAAAATGCTCAGAAACCTTCAGGCTAAAAAATATATAAAAACTTTCCTATAAATATTGTCCCTATTTCCTGTATCCAGATACTATGTCTCCAGAGATCTCCGCAATTTTAAAGTAGGTCAAAATTTGGCTCTTAATAAGTTGAGTTGGGAACTCTGAAATTTTCCTCCAGACACAATTTTGTACTGCTTAAATGAAGAAACATGAGGCTCGCTTCCCTGCACCCAAATGCTGCTGCGCAACAGCTGAGGACAGCAATGAAGAGACCAGAAGATGTGCTCTGCACGCCCAAGAAAAGCGCATTTGCAAGCCAAATGTCGACCTCGAACTGTCAACCCACCCTGTGCTAATGCACACCTGGGTTTCCATGGGCTTCTGCAGTTTTATCGCTTGGCTCCCAAACAAAAGGCATCCATACAATATACCATTCGCATTAAACTCTTCCTTTTGGAGGAGCCATGATAAGCCAAGTGGACGGACACGTTTGATTAGGGCCATCTAACCGGGTAGAAGACGGGCTGTTAAAATTCTCCATGCCTACCAACTGGAATGGCATCAAGCCCTAAAAGAAATACGTGGCATTATGCTTTTCATTTCCATTCTGTAGGAGCAGACACGGCTGAGACGTAGGGTGTTTCCTGAGGTTAATGATAACCTGAGGTTAATGGTTTCTGGCTGAACTTTAGGCCCTCGGCTCCCCCTAACCTGTCATTAATCCCCAGGAAATGCCTGAAACCAAGCGTATTATTTAAATCTGGCAGCAATTAATTTATCTCTGGACCTTACAGATGCTCATATTAAATTAAAAAGAGGATGATTTATGGAGAGTGCCAATAATGTCCAGATCTTAGGGATCTGTTAGGTTATCCCTAATATTTAAAATTCAAGTTTCCTTTTTCACTGAGCCATTGCCTATCAGTTCTATTAAAGGTTTTTATTTAATTATTCTACCAAATAGGATCTTTTCCTTAATTATTCCTTTTAAAAAACACTTTATCTTGTATATCCTTCCGGCTGCATCAAGATTTTGTCTTTTTTCCTCTTTAGGAGTGTTTCATGAACATTGTTCACTGTTGCAACTGAATCAGAAAATAAACCTATTTTTAGCAGCTTAGTTTAAAAAGAAGCAATCGGAAAAAACGCAGTGGCATGTGTAAGAAATAAGAATTAGCCTCTTGCTCAGCGGTAGATCTACAAGTCTCAGACAAAATAACAGCTGTGATTTTATTTCCACATATTAAGAAGATAGGCCAAAAACACAGCATAAAGTTGTCGGTTTCTGGAGAGCCAGAAGGTGAAGCTCTACTTCAGAGCTTCTATTCTCGGTTTCTATTCTCAGTTTATCTCTGGCTTCTAGGCTGAGGCTGCCAACAGTGTGCACACTCTCTATTAAGGCTTCTGAAGCCTTAACAGAGCTCTCAGTGATGTGGTTTGGCAATAGGTACCACTAAATCAGAGACACAGGCATCAGTACAGTTGGCTCCGTAATGGCAAACAACAGCCATAAATCCATGGAAACTAATCCGTGTACCAACTGAAATAAAATCCTTAATCTCACCTCCTTTCTGTTGTTCAGCTTTCACTTTCAAGTCTTATCACAGCATAGTGCTATTAGCTCTACAGATAAAATGGAGCCTTACAGACTCCTTAAAATCTGAACTTCTGCTGTAAAAACAGCTTAAGAAAAATATTCTGGACCTTCTGAGTTAAAGGTGAACTGCAAGGGGACAAAAATCAGAGCTGTGGATTTTTTCCTTCTTTGCAGAGAATTCAGCTGGTGATATTTTTCACGATAAGATGGTTACCCAAAAACCACAGTTTATGCTTTAATATTTCTGTAAACTAATTAAACCAATTCCCTACAGAAAAATTACTGCCTGCATTGTAATATGAGCTCTACTGAAAGGCAGTATTACTCCACTCTTACAGAATAACAGGAACAATCTCACATGTGTATATGTGGTCACACATCTGGCTTTGTGCAGCATTAGCACTTCCTTTCCCGAAATCAGTGTCTCCTGAATATTTTTTTCCCTAACAGCCTTTTCTCACATGCTGGTTCTGCTACCCCTCAGCAGTTTCTGGTATAACCTACCCGTGGAGAAGAAGACAGGGCAGGTGCAGTGGTCATGCTGCTCTGGTAAGGCTCTTCCTCACCAAGGTGGGGTCTCAGCCCCAGTGCTGCTTTCTCTGGAGGCATTTCTACCGCTGGTAACACCAGTCTGTACACGTGGGGAGTACACATACACTGCTGTACAAACGTGTCCATGAATACTGGTATGAAAATTTCGTGTGAGACCTGAAAGACAGACTTCAGCCTCCTCCACTGATCAGTGGCTCCTTCACGTCTGAAGAAAATGATCATTCTCAAGATTCAGTGCAGAAAGTGTTCAGAAATGCTTTTTTTTAACCCACTTTTTTTTTACAAGCTTAGTTTTATACGGTAGTACTTCAGCATCTCTTTTTGTTACAATATTTTGCCTCCTTCGTTGTGAAAATATCGCTATATATGTTCCAGCCACAAGTGTTGCCCTGTTTAATAACAACTACTTAAAACACATATTCTGCAAGATCATTTCCTGATTGCTACAAACGGGTTACAGAAATATGGCTATCAAATGCCAGCCAGGGAAGGTAACAGCAGTGTCTGGCACAGTTGTACCTTCCTCTTTCCTGCACAGTCATGTACAGTGCACGTTTCTTCCAGGATGCAATCGAGCAGCTAATGAGCTTCACCGGTGCACTGGAACCTCCTGTTCCAGCTGATACAAGTGGTTTTGGGTTTTTCCCTTGGAGCAGTCAAAATGTTTTAACAATGACTAAATAACTGAAGTGCCCACAAATTTTAATTAGCTAAAGAAAACATTTTTCTAGTGTTCCTCTAATCACCTAGGGCCCAATCTGTATCCTACATCATTTAGGAAGGACTTTGCTATGCACTTCGCTAATCCTTGCTGCGAAAGATATAGAACGTGCTATCATGCATCTTTTGTTGAGATATCTTTACGGCAAGAATCAAATTCAATGATGTTTACATGCTGCTTGGTAAATAAATGCAATTTCAAGGAAAAAGAAGCCAAATGTCAAGCTACGGCTGCATTTCTTATGGTTTCCTGATTTTCTGCCTTCTGGTATACCTAAATCCTCTAAATACAAGCTACTGAATCAGCATTTTGTATGCTCAGATGTAATTAAAGCTGTTCAGAGGACAAGGATTCCATTTTGCTGGAAATTTCGAGGTTTCAGAATTTGTTTCCACTATTCAGAGGAATGAAAATAAACCCCTCAAACGTTTTTACAAATGAAAATTGTTATGAAATGTCTGTTTCTGGATAGAAAACCTGATCTTTTCAGCTCAAGTTCTTTCTCCTCTGACCGTAAGTGACAAGGGAACCCCAGGCAAAAACTTTCTCAAGAAATGTTTGTCAAAACTGATATGTTGATACAACATTTTGGCTTTGATGAAGTGACATATTTCATTTCACTGATAATATTCTGACCAGGTCCAGATGTGATTGACTTATTTAAGCTAAGAAAATGATTCATTGTGAGAGTCTGAATAAACCAATAAAATAATAGAGTAATGCAACGTTCTTCAAATCAACCGCACTTGGTCTGAACTCTTGTCTTTATGTATGGAATGAACTCATAAAATATAAACAAATTCAAAGAGTAGAAAGGATGTTTATGTCCATCCAATATAATCTCCTGGATAATATTGGCCATTTCCTTGAGAATCCTGAAGTCATAGGAAAGTAAGGTCTGAATCCAACTTTCCCTCATGCTGAAGGACTAATATACATAGAAAACATCTGAGAAAATTTTGTGTAACATGTTCTTAAAGCTTTCTAATAGAGAGTCTAGAACTTCCCCAGATAGCTGTTCCTGTGTAATCAGGATATGTTGATCATTGAAAACTACTACCTAACCTACATTCTCTTGATGAAACCTCAGCTAATTAGTTTAAGCCAAACGTTACTTTAGAGGACACTTGATCGTTGTCCTCAATTGTAACAGTTCCAGGTATATTTCACATATAGCAAAACTTTTCAAGGTCCCCACTTGTTATTCCTTTTTCTTAACTAAAGTATTTGTTGAAATGCTTCCCAATTACCTGTGTTTTTGAAACTTGTCTTTTTGAAGAGAAGAGCAAATTAATTAATGTTCTTAAATTATTTCTGAATCATATTCATATTTCCTGATTAGTCATTTCAATACTTACATAACCATGTATTCTACTGTTTGGGTTGTATTTTCTCCATCAGGTTCAGCTACTACACCACCTTCAGCAAGGGTCCTCAACCTCCATTTCAATAAGAGGAAGGTAGTCAAATTGTCCACCAGTTCACCGCCTCTGACTATCGTAATGTTATCTGGTATTAAGTGGAGCTCTGGCCACCAGCGTATGTCATGCAAGCCTTTGCACAACCACCAGATGCAGAAAATGTAGGGTGGGTAACTTCGTGAACTTCACACTTATCAGGGACTGGAAACCCCTGCCTGAACTAGAGCTTTGAGTATCGGCTGTGGAATTTCCCAAGGCACCTGACAAAACGCAGACATCACATCAGCAGCTCCTGCCAAGCCATACAGGGATCCAAACACCATTTCCTTCTTAGTGTGTCAAGAAGACTGGTGTGTTATCAGCCCAAACTAGAATTAAACAACAGAGATGCAGAGCAGAAGTGCGACCATGAAAGTAACATGCTCAAGTTTCACTGTGAACAGAAAAGAGGGGACAAATAACCATTTATTTTGTCTTCAAAACCAGAAAAGACCAAGACTTGCTGCATTGATTTTATCTCAAAATCCATGAACAGAAAATGTGGCTGGGCCTTAACGAGGCTCTACTGCAGTCAATCAAAGAAGATCCCTTTCACAATTAATTTGGGATGTTTCCCTAATTAATATAATGTTAGTATCTATTTGATCCAGAATTGATGCAATTTGGGTAGGGTTCGAGCACCAATAGGAAATAAAGCCCAATTCCTAGTCACTTCTCTTGGGAACAGGCTGTCCAAGCCCACATAGATCAGAAAATCTGATTCTTACTGTTTTCTCCTCAAGAAGACTCCTGGGGCCAATGGAAACATATGAGGTTTCATATCAGGTCATTAAATTGTCATGCTTTGTCCTTTGATTTAATTAAAACCTTCTTATTTATGCAGACTTCTCTGCTGCAAGCTGAAATGTAAATGAACAATAAGATGAATGGTTTAATATAACATCCACAACAGAAAAGACAATTCTATATTTCTTCTTGCCTGAGAAGCTAAAATTTGATAATATATTTCTAACTCCACACAGTCATCACTTCTCAGTGTTCAGAATAACTACTTGTCTTAGAAAACTTGAAAACACAATTTATAGTTTCTGTACTACAAATATTCCCTAAAAAATTCTCTTCTCTTTTTCTATCCACCAAATGTTATCTAAAATGTTATGCGGCTTAAGGGACTGAACAACATCATACAGATCATTTTGATGTTTTCATATTTTGCCTAAATAAGCACAAAAGCCAGTTGGTATTTTTCATAATTCACTACCCTTCTCTTTTATTCCTTTGGTGAATAGGAAAACACTTAGTCCCATGGCTACAATCTACTTTTTAATATACCACTAATGATTTATTATAGATGTCTCACAGGAAGAAGAATAAGATTCTTCTGCATTCTTCCTCTGCTGACTTCAGCAATATCATCAGACATTTTATTTTATTTCCACTGATACCACTAAGTTCTAAAGTCTAAGAAAAACATGTGTATTCCTTGATACCACTGGAAACTAACATTCAACACAGATGTTTGCATTCTACACATTTGCATTCTCCATATGTATTCTGTTTTAAAAATCTCTGCTTAGTGTAGACGGCAACCTACTCAATTACACTCAGAGTACTTTGCTCTTCTAGACATAACATCTGCAATTCAATTAAATGTTTCATCTATTTTCTTCCTATCATCCCAGGATATAAACCTTGATTCTGTTAATCCAGTGTTGATGCTTGTTTCATTGTGAAAAAGACATTCTGAAATTCTTTAAAACTATGCAATACTGGAGAAGTGAAAAGAAAACAGAATATTTTTACTTAGGAAAAGCTACTATGGGATCAGATCAGTGATTGCTTCATAATCAGAGCTTTTCCCTGGCAGACAATTAGAAAAGATCATATGTGCTGGATTTCTCTGAGGGCACTGAAATGCTTAGTTTTGAGTAAGAAAAAAATTAACGGTTCTACAGCCTACAATCCTGTGAACCGTCTCAGTTTTTCATCTACTTTTCATATAATTTTGTAATAACTTCTGCAAGATCAAGTCGTAGCTTTCGAACAGTGAATGTGCAGAAAGAGATCTCACACGAAGTACCGTGGAGTAGCCCAGCACTAGACAACCTGCAAAAATAGCCAAGATTTCTACAGATAGGCTAAGAAATGCCTACATATCCCACATAAATGCTGTTCTGCATCGCAGTGGCTTTTGTAAGACCTTGTCATTATGGTATCTGAGCACATCCAGACAGGAATTAAGTGACAGCATTAATATCTGTTGCATTTTCTTTCATTCTCTGTCATTCCTTCCTCATAAGGACAACACTGCACGCAGTGGAGAACATTTCTCTTTCTAGGTCACTTCGTTGAGTGCGTGTCCAGTGCTTGTACGAGTCCATTACTCTGGAAAGTCAATGCACCATCTCCAAGGAGGTCCCACTGCGCCAGGAGGTGGTAGTCGTCGTTGGATGCGCTGGAAGTGCTGGAGAAGTACGGCTGCTGCTCACAGTCCTCCCTCAGGACATCCCTCGGGGTGTCAGCCCCGGGCTGCCGAGGGCACTCGGTGCTTGCAGGAGCCAGGCAGCAAGCGCAGGGAAGAGCCGGAGTGCGGGCGGCAGCCCTGGGAGCTCTCTCCTGGAGGAGGTTCCCCAACGCTTCTCTGGTCACCAGCTCCGTGCTGCTGCGTGCTGCCTTCCCTGGGAACCCTGTCCTGGTCCCTCCTTTGAGGCATCTCAAAGGGTGGTTATAAAACCCTCGGTCTGTCTTACACCAAGAAGATTAAATTTCGGAACTCGCTATCTGTACAGCTGCCCAGACCCAGACTTCCTCTCCAAGTTAACCTTGAACATGGAGTAGTTTAGATACAAGTTCTGCACCCCAAAATTGCGTGTGTCTGTTGTCTGGAGTGTGTGCTCCCTACTCAGCCTTTACCTTTTTTCTTCTCCTCGTTTGCATCGTGGTTTTAGCTCGCTGGACCAACACACTTTATGCTTACTGTACAAATTATTCCACCAAACAGCTCACAGAGGAGACAGCTTGAGACAATAGCATCAAGTGTTGATACGGAGGAATTATTATTTTATGATAGAAGCTAGAACAAATTATTTTTTGTGAAAGAAAGTCTGCTTTCTCAAATGCATGAAGTTTATATAATAGTCAGAAATTGGCCAGTTCAGCAGATTTTATACACATAAATGTTATATATAATATTTTATGTATAAATGTTCCAAGTTTACTCCGGTGTAAAGCTTTCCTTTAAAGAGTAATTCTCACCCCATAATTCACTTTTATGATTTTCTTAGGGCTTTAAGTGTAAAAGCTCAATCTGGTTTTGTTTTATTCTTAAAAAAAAAAAAAAAGGCACAGACCAAGTTAATTTTTACATTGAATCTGCCAAGGGCACGTTGTCAGATCTGAAGTTAAACATGTCGCTTTTGCAGACACATGCACACACACACACGTGCGCATCCAGATACACAACAGCTTTTTAAGGCTTAATGACAATAGAAATAGTTTCATGCGAGTGGAAGAAGGGAGGCCCCGACTGGAGCCGCCGACTGCAGCAGGCTGCGCTCATTCTTGGGCTCCTCTCCAAGCCTCCCTCAGGCCCTCCTGTTTCACATCTAGTGTAAAGATGTTTCTCTCCCCCAGACAGTTTCTCACAAATCTGAAACTCAGGCTTTCTGCCAGATGCTGGGCCTTAGGCTGAGTCCTGTGCCTGACCGCGGCCCTTTCCGCGTCCTGTCCCTTCCCTTCAGTCTCAGAGAGCTGCGACAGGCAGCAACAGGCAGGTTCTTCCTTTGCTCTTCCTCTTCCTCTCCTGCCCTGTACCGGCAGAGGAGAGTGCTAGCTCCCGCTCAGCCGAACCATGTGCACACCTTCTCAGGTGTTTTAGTATGACCCCCAGAGAGAGGAGCCGATGAGGCTAAACGAGGAGATTACACGTGTTTGGGCGGGGGTGTTATCAGACCACAACGCAAATGTTGAGCCCTCCCTGGGTCCATCAAAGCCAAGGACGGGGCTGCTTCTTCAGGATAACGGTGAGAATGACTAGCAGGGGTGTCTGCTGCTTCAAGCTCCCTCTTTCTTCAATTGCTGTCCAACTTTCAGACGTACCATGCAGCCAACCCCTCTTTGTCCCCCAATATTCTGTTTTAGACAGAAATTACTCCCAGTATTTTCTAGGATGTAAACTATACCTGCTCCCAGAATTGCCAAACCAAAGCCATACGTGGTTTGCATTACCAGAACTGACTCCACTAGCATCTCGAGTCCTAATACATTTTCTCCCCACGTAGACTGGGCTGTACTTGGGAGCTGCAAGGATTTCTCTTGCATTCCACTTCATATTTTAAAATGTTTAAACTCATGTACTTGCTGCAAAAGGGAAATGCTTTTACCGTCAGGATGCCATACGAAAGTGTTTAAATCCCCTGCTCATCCACACAGGGGTTACAGCACAAATAGTGGCGGGAGGAACAGCACAAAAGACGTGCCGCCAGCCACTGCACTGTCACTCCCTCCAGAGTGACTACCATCCTACTGCTACGGCAATTTCATAGTGATGATGCTTAATAAAGTAACACTGCGGGATCAGCCAGTAATGTGGTCCCGGGGTTCATGGCACTGCACTAATACGGAATGGTTTATAGGATTCTTGCTGCTTTTGAGCAGCTTAGGGTTTCTAGTGTGAATATTCCTCATTATTTTACCAATTTTCTTGACAACCACATTGATAGAGGTGGATCTAGCTGTGTAAAAGTCAGTTTTACCAGGAAAACAGAGATTTTTTTCAGTCAAATGAGATATGCTCAACTCACCATGGGCAGTCATTCAGACTGACTATCAGAAATGAGAAATAAGCATTGGTCTCCTGGGATTGCAGAGGATTCCTCAAATCACTTAGACCTACAATTATCCACGCTGCTCATATGTTGGTTCACTTTTCAAGTGAAAAAAATGGTGCTCCCTAAGGCAAAAGCTGGCTGCAGTTCTGGGGATAGTTTACTCCAGGAACTTCTACTTACTGAGAGAGGTTTGATTCCCTGCAAGCCATGTAGTACATGCTCGCACGTAGGCATACAACTGATATCCTCGGTATCATCTTATAAAAACACTGACCTGAAACATTGCCTTCACATTTCAGGCATTTTACACTGAAAAAACATAAATAAAAATATGTATCGGTGTATACACACCTGCACACACATGTACGTGTTTTAGGGTCACGGATATGCCACTGGTGCCCATATGCACCCAGCAGCTCTGCTATAGACAAGCTGCCCAAAAAGAGTGTGAGGGAGATCGCTCTAACTATGCTGGTTAGGCAGGGTTTGGTACCACCCTGCACTATTCTTACTGTCCTGGAAGAGTCATCTTTCCTTGGAGTACTTCAATTGCTCATTTGGTGATTGCTGCATATCTGCTAAATGAGGCGTGTGATCATGTAAAAAAACAACATAGAAAGGGCACAACAAAGGAAGTGAGCTAAGGTGGCACAAGCATCTTAACTTTGGCATTTCTTAGCTTTTGAGTGACTTCAATGTAGATTTTGTATTTTATTGTGAGAATTCCCATCCTCATTGTACAGATATTTCTCAGCTACAGTTCACAGCAAGTTTGACTTGAAGTGCTCCAAAATGGGAGCACACCTTCTTTACATCCTTAATTGCTTCTGGATCCAAACCAGAATGACTGGATAGTTTAATGTGTCATCATACAATCGCTGACCACTTTGGTTTAAATATTTTTTCTCTACTCTTTTGTTCAAAGAACCAGTAGCTGAGTCATAGATTTTGCACTCTTATTCTGAAACAGGCTCAATCAGATCAAGACAACCATTTTAGTCTATTTGTCCTTGGTACACAATAGACCACAGGTCAAACGTTTCTTTGGTCCCAAGGGGTAAGTCCATTGGAGAAAATACTTTAAATGCATTATTATTATTGTGTGATCAGCAGAAATGCCCGGTTCTGACAAAATGCTGGTAGCTTTTGGTTTAGCTACCATTTTTTAAAATTTCTTTTCCATTCCTAGCAAATCTTGAATCAACATAAATTATCTAAGCAACAGATTTCATATATCCGTACTTTCAGGGGGATTTCTTTTTCTAGTGAACACATCTACATAGATTTTCAGATGAGCTTTAAAATTTGGTTCCTTCACAAAAAATTCCCTTACTGGAATAAAATACTGGAAAATGTTTGATACCAAAACCTTTACCTAAAAAAGCTCATAGTGTTTGTAGTAAGTTAGACATGTTTCTTCTCTGAAGAATTCAAACCAAGCATAACAACAAATAAAGGTAGGATTCTTAGTTTTAAAAGTATTAAAATCATGCTTAATCTCTATGATAACAATGACTTATTCATGTAAAACATATAAAATGAATCATAAACCTCCATCACAAATTCCCTATAGAACCCTCTTTGCATAACTCACGTTTTGGAGTTGCAGACACACGTGGGAGACCAATCTTTTACTTGCTTCTACAATCCAGGTACTGATCTATACAAATAATGTTGAAACACAATGAAGAAAAGAATTTCAAAGATACATGGCGCAACACAATTTGGAAGAGGTTTTCAGCTTTGTCAGATACAAACGCCAGGATTAACTTAATGAAGTAGACAGTTCTGCCACAGTCTATGAATAGCTGCATGCATCAGAAGGCTGGGATGCAAGACAAAACATTGGCTAATATCAGACAAAAGTGAATGTGTATCACGCCCTTGTTTATCATGCCACTCCTTTTGAGTGGCTGCATAACATGAATAATTTTTAAATTTCATGCTAGCGATGATCCCGGTGATGTAAAAAACCAGCATAACATCCTGAATGCTGGAATCTTAAAGCATTACTTATGCCTTTGAAAGCTCATTTACATTAGACCAAATATCAAGTGCAGATATCAGTCAGCGAACTTCTTAAAGACATTCTCTAGCATATTGTGAATGCACAAGATGTAGACCAGCCCAGCACCAATCCTCCTTTGGTCTCTCTGCAGATGAGACCACAACTGAACACCTGTAGAAAAGATTATGTACAGATGTCCTCAAAGATTCAAACAAAGAAGAGCATTAAGGAAAACAAGGTGCTGTGAATTCAGGAAACTATATTTGGATCACTACAGTCGCCAGAGCACTGCAAAAGTCAGACTAATTTGTCATCTAGAAAGCCACAAAAGCTGGATCTGTCAAATAAATGTGAACCTCCACCAGCCCTCATCCTGTTTCATGGCTGGAAATAACATTTGATTAAGTAGTTGAGAAGATAAATTAATTAAAAAGTAATAAAACAGCTTGCAAGAATGTAGCAGTGTTTTATCCCAAAACTGACTACGCAGATCTAGAAATTATTTACACAAATAGGGATCATTCACTGCCATCTTTCAAGGGTAAGACGCAAACTTTTAAACAGCACACAGCAACATCTGTATTCACAAGTATTTTCTCAGACAGACCAATTTGCTCAAAACTCTTGATTTTGAAAGAGCAACATCTAGAATATGTTATACTATTTATATATTTTATATTATTTTATGCTATTATTTACTATTTATATTATTTTATACTATTACTATTTTAAGGCTGCACCTAAACCCACTTTCAATCCCAATCTTACCTTGTGCACACACTGCTCAGGCATAGGTCCCTAGTTTGTTGCAGTACCATTCCTTTTACCTCCACACCTTGATGCAATTATCTACTATCATTGAGAAGAATGCTCAAAAGTTATTCTTCTGAAATATTTATTGACTTAGTGGCAATTCAATTAAAAATATTTCATCTCCAACCTGGTTGTCTTGTTAAAGTAGTTGAAAATACAGGACAAGCTTGTCTGGCTAAGCCAGAGATTAAAACACCAGGGATTTATTGACATATGCTCAACAGATCTTTAGAAATGTTGGTGAGAGTTCCATGTAGTTAATAGACTCTTTTCTAGAAGAACTAAAAAAGATGAACTTATGCAGAGGAAAAGTGATCCAATTTCAAAGAAGGATGCTCCAGATAACTACAAATTTCTGCGCTGCATCCAGCTCCTTGTTCATATAATACAGGGCATTATGAGGCTATCCACACTAAACAGGGTGAGTGTCTTCAGTAGTACAATAATGGAGTGATCCAAACTCCTAAAACAAACAAAACAAGAAAGATGGAGCCAGTGAACTCCATTCTTCCTCAGGAAACCCTTTTGAGGATGTCATGCAAAGACTTCCCATGGGACACTCCAGCAAATCTCCCAAATGTGACCGTAGGAGACCCATCATACGGACTCAGTTTTACTAGCTTATGGTAGTAACTTCAACAGGACGGGACTGAAACGCCTGCACACGGTCATCCATTCTGTTGAGCAAGCTCCCTGTGATCTCTGCCCGTCACAGCTCACACTTTTCTCACCTGGGTGAGAGTCCTTATGGAGGTTTGTTCCTAGTTGGCAACAACGGGGGAATCACCCTGTTTTGAGGGGGGAAACACTATGGCTTGAGCTGTGCTGTGGTGTTTGCCCTCAGAGTGCCAAGGGCCACTACCTATTGCCCTCAGGGGCCATGGTCTATTTTATTCACTAGAATAACCGTAAGTCACAACCTCACGCCAAATGCCTGCTGTAGCTGCTGAAACACAAATTCAGCATCTTATTTTTTACTGTTGATGGTTTTGGTGTTGTTAGTATGCAGACAAGCACAAGGCATAACAGGGAAGTTTTTCCTACTATGCCCTATTCCCATAACCTTCTTCACATTTTGTTTAAATCCCAGGCATGCATTTCTCTTCATTATGGAAAATGTATGCTTAATTTAAAGCCCAAAACTGAAATGCTGCTTACAGTAATGCTTTCTTGAGTCTTATTAACTTACGAACTCTTGGTGGGTTGCCCAGCACTCAGAGCAGCTTTTCTGCTATTTTCCAAGCTACATCAAAGTGTTTCTCTCAAGGGCCTGAGGTTTTTTTTTTTTAATTTTCAGTGAGCGAAAGCCTCAAGAATAATTTTCTAATGTTAGCCATGTGTGCTATAACTGCATTTCTCTCTTTATGCTAAGCTTAGCAGTTCCTGTACACATAAGACAAAGGGGAAACAGTACTTCAACGCCAGACACAAGTGATGTGCAGGTTATCTGACGTATTATTCCTTCTAGCAACCTTGGGAAGTCAGAAGAGGGCCTCAGCCACGCCGTGTGAATCTATAGCCAAACCAGTTTCTGTTACAATGTCTCAGGGTATTACACAAAGACCACAGGAGGCTCCAGGGAACTGCAAGGCACCACAGCAAGTATGACGTGAACTTTTTCTTACAATAACCCTTATCATTCCCACATAGAGTAGAACCGCATCCATGATGAGTGTGTACAAATCCAAAGTTTGCTCTCTAGCTGGCAACATTCATACCTGAAAGATGAAACATGAACCATATGGATTACTCAAGTGTGCACTCTTGGAACAGTGATGGACCTTCCTTCTTTTCCTATAAAGCCAATTTGTACAACCAACCCTCTTCCCCCTGAACTACATGAAGCCACAGCTGCAGAGTAAGCACATTGCTGATGGGATCTGGAAGGCTTAGAGCAGCATATCTTACAGACTCCAACCTCTTCTTCAACATGTACAAGACAATATTTAGGTGATTAGTATCCATACATTTCCTGAACTGTGCAGGGCAAAATTCATTTAATAACAGTCACTGTCCTGCAGAGAGACTCATAAGCTTCCACTGATGCCTGAAGAAGCAGCTGCTTCAGTCAGGGGTGCCTGAGCACCAGAAAGCCCTTCTGCTCAGATGTGGATGAAGTAGCACCACCGCCGCAGACCGCAACACGATTGCCTGTGCTCCTGCTGGCACCCAGAGCTAGCAGCTGGCATACATTTTGCCACTGTCTTTTTCCTCACCAGTTCCTGGAAAACTTGAGAGCAGGTTAGCAGATTTTAATTCTTTCTTCTTTCTTATCTTTGTCCTGGCTGGAAGCAAAGCTCTTATTTGTTAACCTTTTCAGATGCATTGCATGGCTACTGATACAGTGAAGACTTCAAGCAGCAGCCCATAATGATGCCAGCAGTTCTGAACATTTATTGCCTCAGCAGGAGACTGCAAATCAAACACAGCGAACCAGCAGTTCTCCTTTCGGCAAACAAATGTCCTGCCTTTACTTCCCAAGGGAGGAGGGCTTCTCGGCCTCTGGCTTCTGCTTCTTACAGAAGAAAACTATGTACATCTGTAAGCCCCAGAGATCTGTTTGACTAGAAATGGTCCTTAAAAGCAACCTGGGGTGGACCTAAGGCCGCAATGGGATGGCCTTATGTTGCTATATGAGGTAAAGGAGTCACAGTGACCTTCTATACAAGATAAAGGAGTAACAGTGACTTCTATTGCAACTCTCGGATTAAGGGCAGATTCTGTGCTACCAATAAGCACTACGGCCATGGATCTGCAAACACCAGCAGGGATTGCTCCCAAATGCATACCACAAAATAGATATAGACATACTTTTGAGGGGAGTTCAGAAAGAACTTTTTTATCATTTGTTGTTTGTTTTTTTTCCTGTGGAGTAAGGGAGTGTGGGGACTATCAGTATGTGTGCAGCATGGATGATGAGAAGACATCAGCTCCCGTGGGACAGGGAGAGATCCAGCAAAGAGAGATCCCCCGTGCCTGGGGCAGCTGCCTGCCACTGCCCTGTGCTGCCCCAGAGACCTGCACAAGAAAATCCGGAGGTGCCATCCCATGGGCCTCCCTCGCGGACCAGGGGATGTGCTGAGGGCAGGAGGAGATGAGCTTAGCTCTTCCTGACTTGCCCCGGGGCTGAGCCTCCGGCACAGTGCTCCGTAGGCAACACAACACAGAATCAGTCCTTTCAGCACTGACATTACCCGGATTGGGTGAACTTTGAGTCTCAGGCTGAGCTTTGCGGCTTACAGTCAGCTCTTTTAGTATGTGCAGGGTGATTTTTTGCTATGTGTAGTGTATTGTAATCCACTATATATCCCCTTTTGCATTGCAGCTTCAAAGAAACACACTTCTTATTTAAAAGTAATTCATTCACTTGGGGCTACAGGCAGCCTTAAGTGACCCCAAAGGCAGAGGCAGGTAACAAAGACAAGACCTAATCCTGAAGCACTTTAATGCTGAGGTTTGTTGCGAATTTTGTCTGAGCTGGGATGAGAGGATCTGGCCACAAAGAGTTTGTGGAAGCACAAGTCTCTCAGAAAATGTAACCTACTGAACTCTTCCCAATTAGTAATCAGGCTCCTTTCATTCTTCTGAATTAAAAATACCAGCAAGAGAGGGAGGGAGAAATCCACACCGGTGCTTTACATCAATTAATTCCAGCAGATCAGAGTTTATGTATTATTAAACCTGCTGTATAATTATAGCAAAAACTCTTGCAGTGGTTTGTTAGATATCTTAAAACAATCACTTTTTTCCTATATCACTCCTTCATTTTTTTCACAATTTTATCTTAAACAGTTCTTTTCTTTTTTTAAAATCTCACAGTTCTTCAGTACTGCTTAGACATCTTACATCACCAACGTTGCTCTAACATCAGTAGCAATACAGGACCCGACCATGGCCCCCCCCACTCACAATAGCCAAAAGTTGTGTGAATCTCCACTGACTTCCATGTAACCCCTTGTGTGAGCATCTGTTCTCCAATGGAAGATGTTCATGATCTGACACGTGATGCTTTGTTGGTCTATAACACTGGGACTTCTGATTTCAGAGAACTTTTGAAAAGATAGTGGCTTATTGCTCATTCTGACATTGATTTAAATCTTGACAGTCTTGTAAATAAGCACAGGTAAAAGAAAAATATTTCTGTTAGCCCCATTTTATTGATGAGGAAAGGTAGACAGAGGGATAATGTACCACTTCCAAGCCTTGCTTCATAGGTATTTTAGGAATAAGATGGAAAGTGACTGTAACACTTAGTACTGAGGCTGACGGGCCATAAGGCAGATTGTCAGGAGACTACTGTCTGCAGCTCCTGGGTTCATGCCTTCTGAGGCCAGGATGAAATCCAGAGCTAAGTTGTTCCTATCTATTATTTGTGTATTTATAGGGTGTCAGTCACTGAAGAACTGAAAAGCCAGACTGTGGCCTGAGGCCACAGACTCAGCGTCCAAATAGAGTTCAGATCTCAGGAATTCCTCCGTCCCATTCCCATGCTCTGTCCCCTCCTCTGTATGTCATGAAAATAAAAATGTAGCTCAGCCTGTCATTATCCCTAGGACTTTTTGGTTTGATATAATAGATACAAGTACACTGTCACTGCTGCCAGTAAGTATTTACCTGCTTTGCCCACATCGCTACACGAGTTTTATGATGCAAAAGAGCAGTGGCACAATCATATAAATCAGGAGACTTATGTCAGGATTGACGTGATAAGCCAATTGCATTCCCCCTGCTTGGTGTGGACAAGAAGGAATAAGAGAAACCATGGTGACAGAAGATATATGTTAACATTCAGCCACATCTCCAACATGCTCAGCAAAGTGCTTCTTCATTGTCTTAATTCATTCTCATGCTCTTTTTCGCCCTGTTCAAGACAATAAAAAATGCAGCTTGGGAAAAGAGTGAGGCAGTGGAATAAGGGAACAGCTGGACTTTTTGGGCATACTTTTGTGTTGCCCTAAGTGATTATCTTTTTCTAGTAATAAAAATCATGTTGTGAACAGTGAAGATGACATTTTAGGCAAGTCTTGCAAACTACAGGGACTTGGGAAACTCACATCAAAATCTGCTGGGGAATCTAGAAAAGTTAGCTCCTTTATTCTCCTCTTGCCTAATCCAAAGTTAGAAACAAAGAGAACAGGGCTCACCTAATCAAGCATACCTGACTGTATCTGATTTATCAGTGTTCCCTTTATCATTAACAGAAAGAAAGGGCATCTCAGCTAATGAAGGCCAGGTAAATCTTACTCCAACGTTTCTTTCTCTCCAGTAGTTATGTAGGGGGGTTGCTGGCTACCTTAAACATGGTTATCTCTACTAAAGTCCTATGAGACAAATCACAATCTGAGTCACCACAGTTTAATCAGCTTTATCCTTATCATTTCTGGATTATGAACAGTTTAACACAAGGCATAAAGTGAATAACCTTTTTATTTTATTTGCTTGAAATAAATATCATAGCTTATAATTTCCCTGTTCTCTCTACACAGCTCCATCCTAAGGGCCCAACTCCATAGATATCTCTCAGCCACAATTTCTCTTCAACAAGTAAGAAATGAGGGCCAAAGACCTGCAGAGCTCACAGAGCTTCTTTGCCTTCCTGTCTTTTAACTTCTCTCCATATTCTTCTCTCTCACCTAAGCTCTCATCACCATCTACAGCTTTTAGCAGCTGGTGGCCATGATAAAACAGGTCAACTGCTGAAATTCTTCAGATAACTTTTGACAGCCAATTTGGATCAACAGTCTACAGGAATAGTGCATTTCTGAAAGCCACGCTCAGTTTATACCCCAGTGCAAATGGCTAATGTTCAAATATGTCAAACAGCTCAGGATTAACTGTACTGGAAAGTATGAATTTAATTTCCTCTGTTTAAGAATTAGAAGAGAAGCTTGTTTTTAAGCTTCACAGTTGCAGAATAGTAATTTCATTTTACTTTAGGGTTGTTTTCGGGGTGGGGGGAAGGGTCGTACCATGTATGACATTAATTCAACAACATGCTTAAGCACACACACAGTTTTAAGCAAGTAAGTAGCCCTAATGAAGTAAAGAAATGAATATTGCACTATACTTCAATAGGCAAGGCCAGAAAGTCTGAAAAATCATTTCTGTTGTTTTCCCCACAGAAAAGGCAATAGAAAAACACTTATTTTTTTAAAACCTATTCATGCAGTAACTAATGGTTTGACTTTGGACTGTGGTATTGTCTTGATAAACTTTCTTTCCAAGGTACTGCTTAGTTTACTCCAGAACAGGAAGAAAGCGAGCAAGCGAGAAAGATTGACACAGGGTTGTGTTTGAGGCCAGATTACCCAGAGGCAGAAAGTGGTGGGCAGCCTTCCTTGGGACCCTGTTCCAGTGACATAGTATGTCTTTTCATTAGAGAAAAAATGCTTTCAAAGGCATCATAGCAACTCCTGAAGGACGCTCTGACTTTCAAAATGGGACAGAGAGTTACTGTTTAACACTGAAATACTATTTATTAGATAAACATTAAATTTAAATAGCAAGAAAACACATTAAACCATTGCAAAAGTTAATGTATTTTCTTTGCTGCAGCTTTGTCTTTCATGTTACTTTTCTTGAAGAAAGAGTTTCATGCTGGAGCAAAGGTTCAAAACACACCAGTAATATAAACTGCAATTTACTTGCTGGGTAATGTTGTGTATTCTCCACACTGTTCCATCACCGATTTCAATGTTTACTCCTGAATAATTGCTTTCTTTTTCACAACACAAGGAGCTTCTCATTGGTGCAGGAAGAAAGTAAAAACTTCTCTGTGTGTGACATCAGTCTGCTGCCACAGCAATGCCTGTCATCTTACATGCAACCTTTCGGGCTAAATTCTGCTCTTAATTATACTTGATTCATGCTGTTGGCTTGCATACTTCTGCAGAAATTTAAGAGAGGAGAGAGATCTATTGCAAGGCTATTATGAGTACAGCTCTGCTCCCATGCTAATCTTACTCCACTGGTTTCAACCAAGTTGCTCCTGATTTATATTAGTTTACCAGAGATCAGGTTCAAGCATGAAAATTATCAGGAAGTAATAGACCTTTATTTAAAATAAAAATATTTTTCCTCATTAATCAGGAAAGGCTTTGGAAAAAGTAAAGTGACTTTACATTTGCTGATATGTGGGAACATTTATTTGCCCAAGTACTAAATCCCCCTTTAAAGAAAAATAACATATGCTAAAGTTTTAAAAGGAGTCCAAATAGAGGATTAATTGAGGAGATTGATTTCAGTTCTCCCCACCCTAGTTTAATAGTCTTTTTCCCAAATGGATATGGGGGGGTTTGGTCTTTTAAACCACTTGTTCTTAACAGCAGTAAGGAAGAAATCTGGGAATTGTTTTATCATGAGAATTTTCCATTGTGCTCAATAGACATTCTGTACTGCCTTTTTTTGCATACTTTCTAGCTAACACGAATCTGTTAGATTTTACACTTTGCATCTACTAGTATCACATATCTTACTTAAATACAAAAGACCTGGAGCCCATATTAGAAAAAGAACATTTCACACTGATATTTTACTGCAACAGATAGCTCTTATTTTCAGGTTGCTTGGGATCGTAAACTTGCTCATACACTACTATGCCTTAGAACTGCTGAGGAGCATAGAGTTAGATTGAATCTGAGAACTAAAGATCTTCAATAATAAATGTAGCATTTGACCACAGACCAAATCCTGGCTTGGTTTTGGGTCATAAAGGTGCAAGTCCCTCATCAATCAAGTTCTTTTTGAACTGATCTAATTCCAGGACATTAACTCTTAAGGGCCCCAGGAGCCAAAACAGAGAGGAAATTACTCCTTTTAACAGAGGATGCTCTTGTAACCGCAGCACCGTGACCCACCGACAAAGACAGCTGTGTCCCCCGCTGCAGGAGCAGGAGCTCGGGGCAGCTCTGCCCAGGGAGCCACATCTACTGGCGGGCACACCACAGGTGGGGGACAAGCA
>NW_010544255.1:1017-13773 GCF_000687285.1 Phaethon lepturus | reverse complement strand
CCGGCGCCGGCGTAACGCGGAGCAGAGTCGGACCACGGCCAGATCCTTGGCGGCGCTTGCAGACCACACACCCAGCAGGCTTAGCCTTGCATCAGCGAGTGACGGCTAGAGCTGGGCAAGCACCAGAAGGGGAATACGCCCTTTTTTTTTTTTTTTTTTTTTTCTTTTTTTAACGGGGGTTTTTTTTTTTTTCCTTCTTAACAGCGTGATTTTTAATTGTGAAAATGTTCTTCCAGGTCTATTTAAGCCACAAGAAATCAGGAAAGCAGGCAGGGGATCGGCTCCCCAGAAGAGCATCCCAGGCACACGCCTTTCTCTCTAGGAACAGATATGCCCATACTATGGCCAGAAACTGCTGACTCTGATGCAAAGCACATGATCTGGCCCCTATACTACATTTTCTGTCAAAGCTGTACCTAGAATTTATGAAACTCTGGTGATTTTTTTTCCCCTCTGTTCTGTTTTAGATCAGGCTCAGAATACATCTGAGCATTCAGAGATTTTTAATATCGCCTTTTTCTGGCTAAACAGACATAAAATTTTCTTTTTATTTTCCCACATTGCAGGCTTTCCAAAATGTATTGCTTTTATAAGTATAAATGTAAGAAGAGGGAGAGAAAATGGGTAATTAGATGTCCTATCCTTTCTTATCAAAGCTGTGTGTTGGAAAAGAGGGAGACATTGAGAAAAATTGAGAATAAAATTTATCGTAGACATTATTTCTCATCCCAGCTGAATGTCTTCCAACTAAGCTTCCTCTCCCCAAACCTTGTGATCTTGTATGCAAGGATTTAATTTATTTTTTTTTTCAATGCAAGAAAACAATGTTTCCAGTCTAACTCAAATGCCAGGGAAAAAAGTGTGTTCAGCGATATCGCCCAGAACTATGGCTGCATTATGGTTGTACACAGAATTTATAATGCCTGGCCTGCCTGTAGAAACCAGCTGGGAAAAAACCCTTATTCCTTACAGAAACCTGAAGGAAAGCACTATTAGTGGATGTTCTCACTTACTCTCCAAAAACTATAGCATGTGCTCCTTTCCCCAGGACATATATTAGTGATCTCCAAGGAGCATTTGCCTGTCACATTACACCCTGGAGCTTTGAATCAATATTTACGTACTCCTGTCAACCTCAAGCACTTAAAAGTCATGACTCCTACCCCAGGCCAGTATGTGATGAGCTCCCAAATCCTTAGATGCTTTTTTCTGGCTCATTTTTCATTAGAAAGTTTGGATCATATTTTTAGCTCATATCTTCCCTTGCCAGATATCCATTTACAGTGTTGCTAGATCCAAATATTGAGAATATAGAGAAATACTTCTGGAAGTTCTTTACAAGACCTCCACCTGGGAGCCCCATCTGTGGTCAGCTCACAGTGGCTTTGTTTGGGCGTCATGTCTCCCTCAGTTTCACATCAATCCAGTGACGTTCATCTCCGCATCTACAACTTAACTTTGCAAGCAGCTCAGTCCAGAGAGCAAAAGCAAGCACATGCTCTCCAGCTATAGATGAGTTCAGACCCCAGCCTCACATCTGTTTCTTGACCTAGCATCATCCCTGCTCCTTCTGCAGTGTTGGAACCTCCACATCTGATGGGATCAGTCCAGGGAGGGTTCAGCCCCCTGCCGTCCTCCTTGTCCTGAAGAGGGATGGAGGCTCTGGCAGATGCCACCTTCTGAGATGACAAGGTGAGAAGAGCAGAAATGGGGCAGCAAAGCCCACAGTCCTTCTGAACTGCTGGGTCTTTTCCTGATCCCTTCTTCTTCTTCCCTCCTGTGGGGTTAATATGGGGTTCTTCCTCCTCCACATTCCTACAGAAAATGTCACCAGCTCATGCACGAGGGGGAAGGAGTCCTGTAGGCTGCCCCCAGCAGCCCCGCTGGATTCCCTGTGGCTGTTGGGGACATGGCAGAGGCTGCTAGCCAGGACTGCAAAGCAGTCTCTGTTTGACATGCTCTTACTACCCAAAAGTCTTAAAATGGGGCAACACCATTTCTTCCCACTTGTCCTGGGCAGCCCCAGTCAGGGTGTTCATATCCAGTCACCATAGCGGGACATAGGTTGTGTCTCAAGCTGCTTTCCAGGGACTTCTTTTACCTCTTCCACTAGAAATTCCCTGGCACTCCCTTTCATAAAATATCCAGTTTATCACTGTTTCTCATTACTTTTAGTGACCAAGCTGTACTTAAACATGCAGCTATCAGTTTACACTCATCGTTCAATACTCAAGTGGTAAAATCAGCTAATCAGTCATTTCACATGAGTGGCAAGCTTGAAGTTTGGTCTTGGTTTCTGAGACATATTATTGAAATTCTTAACATAAATTGCAGTTATACTATTCATTTATAACCAGCTACTGGAGTTACCCCAGCACCACTGAGAAAATGAGGAAATCTAAATTAAAACAATGCATTTAGGAACAGAGTATGGATCAAATTCCTTGAATGAAAACTCTACAGGATGACATGGGTGTTATGAGTTAAGACAAACCCAGAGGTTGATGTGAAAGATCATATACCTTGTTTAAATTCGATTTTGAGGTGAATGTGTGCTTTGAGTTTGACAAGGAGCTGTTGGAGCAGGTCCAGAGGAGGGCTACCAAAATGATCAGAGGGATGGAACACCTACTTCTCCTAGGAAGTAAGGCTGAGACAGTTGTGGTTGTTCATCCTAGAGAAGAGAAGGCTCTGGAGAGACCTTATTGCAGTCTTTCAGAACTTAAAGGGAGCTTAGAAGAAAGATGGGGACAGACTTTTTAGCAGGGCCTGTTGCAACAGGACAAGGGGTAATGGTTTTAAACTGAAAGAGGGTAGATTTAGACTAGATCTAAGGAAGACATTTTTCACCATGAGGGTGGTGAAACACTGGCACAGGTTGCCCAGAGAAGTGGTAGATGCCCCATGAATGACAGCATTCGAGGTCAGGTTGGATGGGGTTCTGAGCAACCTGATTTAGTTGAAGATGTCCCAGCTCATTGCAGAGGGGTTGGACTAGACGATCTTTAAAGGTCCCTTCCAACCCAAAGATTTTATGATGCTATGGGACAAAAACTTTTCACATTTTCCAATGCACTCAGCTCCTCTGCATCTATTTCGTGCTAATCTACTGGCTTTCTGACATTACAGCATTGCATAGGTAAGAAAGAATGGTTACCAGTTTATGAGCATAACTTCTACCTAGTCAGTGTTACAAAGCACAATGAATACTTCCAAACAACAGTAATTTTAAAACTAGTTCCAGAATATTAAATAAGGTTGAAGAGGGAATAACTGGGAGAGGGTGTTGCTGTGTTCCAAACCACAATGGTCTGTCCTATACTTGTATACCGTCTATACTTTAGTATTTGGGAAATTACGAAGAACATCTAGGCAGTGGAGGTCCCCATTAGATTCAGAGCAAAGAATAGGGAACACCTACTTGAAATCAGAATGAAACACTCAGCAGAGTTAGCAAGCCTAGCAATCTAGAGACAGCTGCCTGAAAAATGGCAGGGAGGGAAAATGAAGAAACAGTTTATCTATGAAATAGGAGTAATAGTTAAGAAGTTTGCTACTGCTGAGTGGAGCCGCAGGAGGACAAGACGGGATGATGATGAAGGAACTCGTCAGGCTCTGGTTAGCCTTTTTATCTTGGAGAGTATTTTTGATATATTTTCTTCAATCACTTGGTCCTAGGGACTGGATTAGCAGCCTTACATCCTTTATTACTGTACTTGTCAAAGTAATTGTAATTAAGCTATTTACATCTGCCTATTAAAGGACTTCTCAGTAACTAGGATCTTGCATGTGGGGCACGAAGACTCACATGCATATCAGAGATTCAGGGGCAGAGTCATGGAGAGCAGAACTCTCTACCTCAGTGATGTACAACTGGGAATTAGTCAAAGGAGTCAAGTGAAGTGCAGCACCTCCAATAGCCCACAATGGGATTGATTTTGATGATTGTTTCAAGATTCATCTCAACTGTTTAATCTCCCACTCCTTGAATGTATTTACTAGCACACTGCCTCCTTCTCACCCTCCACCACGCCTTCTGCAAGCCTCCTGCATCGAAGAAAGGTCACTTTGCACGCTGATTATAACTTAGCATCTCAAAAGTACCTGTGCACAAGGTCACACAAGGTCAACTGTTTTCATTTGAATTGGAGAAGGGTGTGTGTTAAAGGGAGCAAGGCCAGGAAGTCTTTAATAGTGAACTGAGTACCATAGTTTCTACTAGATTCTGTTTTCCAGGCAAAATTCTGCTTCCAGAGTAACGCAGACAATTCTCTCTGACCTCAGCAGGATCCATGGGTGAGTGTCTGAGGGCAGAGTTTGTCCTGTTGAGTTTTTTGTGGATCAAGCAGAGAGAAACTGGTGTTTCTATGCACCATGCATGCCCACTACCTCATATACATTTTATATATATTCAATTACATACTACCTTGCACCTTGTATTTCACTTTTGTTTGTGAAATAAAATAAAATGCATGTTTCTCTTCCATTCCTGTGAACAGTAAATCAGACTTCAGAGAGCTCATAATTTTTGCTCATGAGACTCAGATTGATAAAAACAGTTCTGGCCACAGCACTGGTCCCCTCATGTTTGGATGCTTTCTTCCTAGAATGACTGGCCCCCTCATTTATGGATGCTTCATTCCTAGAAGGGAATATGCTAAACGTGCCCTGGTCCCAGCAGGCACCTTCTGACAGCGATAACACGCAGCAGCAGAGGTGCTGAGCGAGCAGGTGATATGGGGATGGTATGTCAGGGGAGGGAACCTGATAGCAAATGTCATAGAATGAGGTAAAAAAGAGATCCCACCTCTCTTCTAATCAGGTCCAAGATACATGCCCAAGTGTTTTAATGAATGACAACCTGAAACCTCATCTGGATTTAGACGCTTAAGTTATCCCTTTGGCTCTCAGCGGCTCACTCTTCACTGTTTTAAAGATGTCCTGCAGTGATTATCCATTATTTACTTAATAGCTTCTTGTTTAAAGCGCTTGGCTAAGTGGCTGGCTTAGAATGAAGTAATTTCCCTGAGTAGAGTAACAACAAGGGAATAGGGGAAGAGCAAAACTCTTCACGGCTGCTGTCAAAGCTGTATCACCACCCAGGAAGGGTGATGAGGCTTGTGATGCCAGGGCACGCGAACGGGGTGGTTACCTGTGCCCTGTTTCTCCAGCACAACTTTCAGGTCATTCCTCTGCAAAGTGGCAGAGAGGAATTTTAGCCCTTAGGCTGTGGATGGAAGCAGAAGAAGGTAGCCAAGCCTCAGGTTAGTCTTCTGGTGGCCAGGCTGACGTACAAAAGATGGGAATCATGCTCTCCACCAGCAGCTATGTGGATCTGGGCCTGAACTTCTTCCAGTTGGCATGCACCCCTTTGATTTCCCAAGCCAAACCCACCTTTTAGGAAGTACCAATGCAGATACAAATTTTCTAAAGAGAGTGCTCTCCTCACTGTCTTGGTGATGTCTGCAATGTCTTTGACCAAGTCTTAACTTCAAAACTGCATAGATTAGAAAAGAAAATGCTTTCACTTAACGAATGCCATTTCTTCCCTCTTTTCCCCTTTTAAAATCTGTTTTCATTTTGCGCGCGTGTGTGTTAGCTACATTTGATAAATCATGAGCTAGGGGTCAGTGAGATATTCCAGTGGTTTGACGTAGATTTGACAAGTACGGACTAATCCTGACAAATTTCCCACTGATTACATTTCAAGATACAGTTTTGCCACTGGATGAAAGAATAGGGACTTTGTAAGGTATCTTTGTGGGTGAGCAAACTTCTCAGGTTAGTACAATGAGAAGAAGGAAAAGGAACCCAACTAACATATGCACAAGAAAATACTGTTTTCTAAATATGAAGGAAATATGCTGAAAGATTTACAAAAGGTTGTGATTCTGTAATTTTTGTACCCAATTTTAAGTGCATTGGCTCAGGTGCTTTCTTTTGATCCAATTAAACATCACAGAGGATAAAATCATACTGTATTACAGAGAATCTCAAGGCAATCTGAAGACTACGGTCAGTCCTGAGAAATTTTCTTCACAATTAGCTTAAACTGGCCAAATAATTCAGTTTCAGTTTGCCAAATCCTGCTTTGCTGACTCTAGTGTTTAGACTTTCTGGAATTCCCATTACACCAGGTTTAACTACATAAAATGCAAGCAAAGAAATACGAGGCATATTTAGCGGACAAATCAGGCGACTTGACATACTTTCACATGTCAACCTTGACAGATAGATAGGCAGTGCCTGAGAAAATGACACCTCCAAAGGAACAAGGATGCCTTTTTTACATCCAGTACCTCAGCTTACTTAATTATTGACACTTCACAGAGGCAATTAATATACAATGAACCTTACAGGATGGAGAATGAAAAATTTAAAAAAATTGGCAACATTCCCCTCTAACTAGACCTAGAGAGAGACTTAGTGCTAAAGGGAGCTGTCAGGGCTATAGCAAATTGTGTTGTGACTCTCCATGGAAGAGAAGAAACCTGAAAAATAGATCAGTGCTTAATTATCAAGTGTTTGGGTTACATCTTCAATGAAGACACTCAATATCTGAATCTGGCAAATACTGGAGGAAAAAAGAACAAGCATTCAAATTTTGTAAACATTTCTGATTTTCAGAAATACTTCCCACATTATCCCCTTTTCCTTCTGTTGGATTTCTGGCTCTCTACCATCTCCAAAAAACATCCTTTCATTTACTTACTCACGGCTTTTATGTTTCCATGAACTCCCATGTTACCAAGTTTTACAACTCAAAAGTTTTCTGAAAATGCATTTCAAAGTCATTTCAAACTGCTAAAGGAAGCAACAGCTTAAATTTGTCTATACACACACTAGCAGCATAGTGCTTTTACCCGATAAGAAAGTAGAAACAACATCATGCGACCTAATACATGGAAACACAAGTAATTTGGATAATGAACATCAAATACTGAAAACATGATATGCATTTAAAACACAGAAAGCAAATTTATTGCATGCTTCCAATAATATAAATCTGAGTATTTTTTTTACTTTCTTTTGGGTCTGTTTTTTTTCACATTTATTTGCCAAAATTACTTTCAACAAATGTTGAAAATCATTCATTCATAGATACTTAATATAAAGACCAAATAAAGTGTATTTCGTCTAGCAGAGAGAGAAAGGAAATACTTCTGATGACATTACCATTTGTGCCTTACTTTAGAGTTCTAGCTAAAATGCTATTTAAATCTGATTGAATTCTGTTCCCCCTTTTCATTTTTCATAAGAGCAGCTATTTGGGCCATACATTTTTCCATATGAGTGTATGCTACCTACAAACTTTGCCTTTATGACTTCTGAAATCATTGTTACAATGCATGCCATTGAGGCAAAAAGACCGAAAAAGCTGTGAGACACCTCACATCTAAATCATACTCCTAATCATAACTGAAAGCGTATTCTCAGTACATGAATTTCAAATCTACCTAAATATTTGTACTCTGTGTATTACCGCACTCGTCCTGTCAGCACCAAAACAATGTCATGTGAGGTTGTTATTTGCAACTAATAGCTGCATTCAACTATACAGCTTGAATAGTGATTACTTCTAGAGAACAGTTCATCCCTGGTGTTAAAAAATCCTCTATCAATCCTTCTGAATTTTTTTTTTTTAATTTGAAAAAGAAGCGCAATTTGCTACGTTATGACCTTCCAGTTTACTTCTTCAGGTGGAAGGCCATTTCATTCCTTTAATTTTTAGCATGACAGTCAGAAAACGCTGAATATTTCAAGACAGCATTCAACCATGTTGGGGACTGCTGTCAAGATCAGACTTCACCTTTACCTGAGTCCAACTGACTGAGAAATTACTTCATTAACAGTGGTTTTGATGAAGACTAATGTTGATGGTTTTATTGTTTCCTAGAAATACTTTTTCTGGGTATGTTACATGACTGAAGACAAAAGGAGATTTGCAATTGATTTAAATGTCTAGCAGGTCAGGTCCTGTACTCATGGAAATAATAAATCAATTCATGAAGCCAAAACTCCAATAAGATTTGCAAAACCAAATTCTTACAGCAATGTAAAATTTATCCATGTTCATTTTCAATCTAGATTCTGGGCGGCACTTGGTATGAAAAAACACAAATTAGGCTAAAGATAAATCTAGCACAAGAATTAAATGTTTAATTTGTTTTTAAGAATGTGTTTTACTTCTTGTAACACTGGTGTATCAGTCACATAATAATGGAGGAAACTAAAATCTATAATCATAACAGCATCCTTGCATTAGCCAGAAGTAATGCATGGGGAAAAATAGAAAATATTTCAGGCAACAAATGTCATCTGTGTCCCCATATATGAATAGGTTCTAGCAGATTACACTTTTGTACAATCATTACTCAGTGCCTCAATCAGGCTGCTCACATTTTAATTTCAATTTGATTTAATTGCAAGAATTGTAATTTCAAAAGAAATTATCAGTACAGAATCCGATAGTATTTTATCTTAATTACAGCTTATTCTTCATGTCACCTATTCTTCTCTGAGAATGATGAATAATTGATTACATGATTTGCCACAATTATTTGATGAATAATCAATGGTATTCAATCAATTTGTTTAGCGATTGTACTTTGCAATTTACATATAAGTAAAAGATTAAGATCTGCACAGTTAAATAACGAACTATGTTGAAATAATGTTAAAACTGTAACACAGTGAAACAAAAGCTAATCAAGTTAGGGTCGTGATTTACACTTGTCCCATTATAGAGAAGGAAAAGGACAAATGGTATAGCATATTATCCTTAACTTCTAATACCCTGGCTTCTCAAAGTGTAATTTTTAAGTAAACTGAAGAACAGAAGATTCTTGAAATCATCATGGATATGTATCCAGAATTATATTTATTGCCTTCTATCGAGTTTTTTCCTGTGTAGTACTTAAAAACCTGGGTTGATCTTATGAAACGGCTAATCATCAAGTGTCTCGGTGGATGTGGGATCAGACATATGTTCCCAAAGCTGTTTCATCTCTCAAAGCAGGGACAACAGAAGGTTGCTCAATCTTGGTGTCTCCTGTTCAAAGAGAAACACCTCCATGCACTGAAATAGCCACAGTCTTGGGGAAAACACAGTGAAAAATCCATGGTAGCCTCATAGGCATACAGGTAGGAGTTTAATGTTTGGTGGGACTGGACAACAGATATGCAAAGGACCACTGGATTTCTGAGTATTCATCTGGAACCAAAGAAATGCGGGGAGTTTTGCCATTTTTTCTTGAATACAACTAGATTCATGTGAGACCACTCAGAAGGCAGACTACAATCATCCACGGCTGGATAAGCTACAGAAACACTGGGATGTTTTCCAAGAGCTGCTCCAAACGTCACTGCAGCTAGTGGGACTGACTCCAGCTCCGGCGGGAGGGAGCACAAGGCACAGCAGAGGATCTCAGAAACAGGACTGGGATTACTTACATGTATTGTAAACTAATGTTGCTCTTTTCATCTCAGACAAGTTGCCCATTTCATACTAGTCCGTACAAGATACCTAGGCTAGAAGAACCAATGGAAAAGTCTGTGATCAAAGGCAGGGTGTGAAGCCTTCGTATAAGGATAACATTTTAGCCCAGGTAGAGACGACATCGACAGTTAAACAGCTAGGGAAGATGCCTGGGAATGAAATCCATAAGAAACATTTTTTAGCTGGCCATGCAAAGATTCAGCTGAGTTTTAAACAGAGATCAGAAAGGACCATATAGCTGAAAAAGTTATGGAGCCTTAGGATAAGGACAAAACAAATAAAACAGGCAAAAATCAGCAGGAGAGCTCTTATACAAAAACGAAGGACTATGGCAAAAATAAATCAGAAAAGGAGACCCTGTAGCCTGGAACAATACTTCAAAAATACTTAGGAAAACCTAAGAAACCACTGCATTTCTCTAGTTCCAGATGAATACTCAGAAATCCCCTCTCCCAAATGCAAGCATGCATTCCAGCTTTGTCCTGACTCCGTATCAGGATGCAGTTCCCCTCCTCCATGCATGGTACACCCAGGTTTACATGGGAAAAGAAACCAAACCTGGACGCTGAGGTGGAGTCAATAGTACTCCTCAGTCTATCCCTGATTTGAACGACTCATGCCCAGGTTTCTATCTACGCTGCAAAGACCACCCAGCATGTGGAGTAGGTCTGATGTAGGTTGTCGAGACTCCTGAGGATACGGAGGAGGAAAGCAGTACACCTGCTAAGGTAGGAGGGAAAGCAACCCTATTAACCAGTGACATTTTGAAAACTCACTATTAAGATCGTGTTTTTTTTAAGCCAAACCTATAGAACTGATAGAGAACGTATTGCTGGGTACAAGCCAAAGAAAAGAGTTGGGTTTATAAGAATCAGCATTTGAAAATTTATGCCTAATTTATGCCTAATTGCTTCCACCAGTCCACATGACTTGATTCCAGTTGAAGTGGCCCAGAAACACCCAATGCAGAACAAGAACAAGGTGCTCTCGTTAATATTAATCACTGATGTGCTTCATACAGCTTTTTGTCTGAAAAGCTCAAGTGCTGCACAAAGATTAACTAAGCCTTACAAGACCCATGTGATGTAAGACAGTTTTATTCTCTGCATGCAAACAGGGCAACTGAGGCATTCCCACCACTACTTAGAAGTACAAACAGGAAACGAATGGCCACTATACCCATTGTGAGCTCCTTTCTTGAAGAAAGACTAAGAAATAAAAAGAGAAAATATAAACCCAATGTATAGTGTTGTAGAAAGTGAGCAGCAGAAATTAAAGCATTATTCCTCCCCAAAAATCCCCAAATGAAGCTGGCCTTTGCTTCACACCGCAGAGAAAAGCTAAAACAAAGCAGTACAATCTGACCTTGCAAAAAATCAAAATCTTGCCCCTAATCTAACACAAATTTTCTTTTAAATACACAGTAAAACCACCTGTGGGGTGGCCTAATGTCAGCATAAAGACTGCTATGCTTCACTCAAACTCTCCATCTCCAGGCATGGCCTTTTTATATTCCCCAGTACTTAAACTGCTTTAGTAATTAGACCGCACAGTCTGACCTGGATCTTCTGTATCGGCCGAATCCAACAGCTCTAGATCACAGGATCAGGGTTGGAGGAGACCTCTGGGGCCATCTGGTCCAGCCATCTCTTCCAAGCCGTGCTAGCCTCAACGCTACATCAGGGCTAGATTACATGTTGATAGCTGGCTAAGGCTCTGTTTTTCTTCACCTACCTGCAGCTGTAGTTGCAACTCTGTGTGTAAGGTTTGGATATGAAAACATGGGATGCTTTAAAGATAATAAGAAATATTTAAAGTATTCACTGGAAGAGGTAGGATTGGAAAAGAAGGTCTGATGGATTGCTCTAGGCATTTCCTTCCAGGGTACCTGTGTGAAACTATACGGATTCTTTCCTCCCTACTTCAAAATCACACAAAAAGTTTTCATACTTCACATTTTTAAATTTTAAGCTCCTGCAACATAGGCCAAAAATTGCATTCCTCACATGAAATTCATGGTAACTGTCAGCACTACTTTCTAGAGAAAAATTCTGAATATAGAACACATTTTAGAATACATTTTTCATACAATAGGTCCCACAGAAGTTGGGGGTTTTACTATGTTAAGGTAACAAAGCTGGGACTCAAGACCCTTTTAAATTTGCTTATCAGTATGTTATATGTTTTTTCTTACATAAATATTTTTTAAATATTTAATACAAGTTTAAGATATACAAATAGATATTGTAACTCTGGGGTTTTTTATGTGCAAATTTTCTTTATACCCTCCCTCAACCAATGCCAGTGGCAGAGTAGACCCCATCCTCAAATTATCCAGAATTCAAGTGAATGAAAAGTGCATGCAACTAAAAACTGCGAACAGTACCCGAGGGTAGAATGCAATGCAATCACAGGAGAGCCAAATAGCTCCCATGGAAAGTGCAAAAACAAATTGACAGAGAATATTATAGCCCCTTTCCCAATACTTGCATTTGCAGATTGCATTTTTTTGTCTTATTTCCTACTGTTTGCAGGGTTATGGGCGTATTTTCTCTCTGACACAAAGTCCTGTAGGTCCAAAGAGAAAACTGACTGTGCTGCTTCATCAGCACTACAGTGGGTAACTTGGACATGCATTATTTCTGTCCATGTTGTGAAAAACAGAGCAGGTTGTAACACCATCAAGGCAGTTATGCTGGATTTGCATTGCAGACATGGCTGCAGAATGGGTAAATTACATTACTGTAGCAAACTTCCCAGGCTACCCATATGGTTAAGTAGAAACTAAGAGTTTATAGCTTAATTAGAGGCATTTGTAAGTGAGGATCAGCTAAACAGATATACAACTTAAAAGAGTGCATTGGCCATAAATTCTTTCATTCCAGATTCAGATCTGCTAATATATGACTGTAAACACTTTTGACAAGGTTATTTAAAAGCCAAGCAATCTTATTTCCTATGCCTTTAGAATCTGAAGTGGGAAGAAGTAAATGACGGAAATCATGCAATGCTGCCAGCACAGTCTAAATGTATTTAGATCTTAGTGGTAAGTGCTACAGAAATGCTTGAATAGGTGGCAGGGAAGAACACCGGGCAAGGGACAAACAGCTCTACAGCAGCAGATGGCTACAAGTAGCCCTTTTGCCACCTTTGCCATCCTTTTCTTCATATTTGCTTTAGAATGTATTCATTTTTTCACACTTCTACTTCATCCTTCGTGTTTTTTCTTAATATTCTAGGAGAAATCCAAATTCATT
>NW_010544255.1:0-986 GCF_000687285.1 Phaethon lepturus | reverse complement strand
AGAGGCTGCCTCTTCTGAGGTTTCACCTGTCTGTACAAGTGCCTTTGCTTTCTCTCTGAAAAATTCCATGCACGTGCAACCTGGAAATTGCGTATTTTCAGACTTGGTTAAGATTTAAAAGAAAGTGTTCAGCAATGCGATGGTGATACTACAGCCAGGCTGCAAGGAAATGGCAGAGCAGAGCACCCAGGGTTAGAATTGCAGCTGAAACTTCGAAGGTGATAAGTAGGTTTAACACCCTCGCCTGCAATAAAGTTGTAGCCTAGGGTTGTAATCTAAAGTTGTTTCCTGTGAGTGTTACATTTTTATTTTTTCGGATGCAGAAAGATGATTTTGACCAGATTGGACTTCAGATAACAAACTTAACTCTGCTAACACGGGAAAACCGAACGTGCTTCAAAACATGACGGGAAAATTGCCTTTTCCTAACCTCACATAATTCCTTGTTCAGAGAATCAAGAGAGACACTGCCAGACAACAGACCAAATTTCAGCTTTATGTTAAGCTTTCGCGGTTCCAAACACATTTGTTTCACCAAGTGGCGAGGCTTTGTGAACGCTTGGAAGTCACTCTGGTAAAATTATCTCACCTTCCCATTTGCATCTATAGAAAAAAATGTAACATTAAGTTAAACGTCTTCATTGTTACTCATCCTTCTCTTTGATTTTTTTCGGGGAGGATTTAAAGACTGCGAGACCACCAGAGAGCCAGGAGCTCAAGCCACGTTGCTTAAAGAGGGTGAGGCGTGAGCGACTCAAGGGCGGCGAACTCCGATGACTTAAACAGATGCCGAAAGCGTCGATAACGACGTAAGGGAAGGGATGTTACTGGATACCTGGCTGCTTCAGCGTCCCTTTCGTGCTCACCGCATCCGTTTGGACATCTTATTTACGTTAACACCGGGGCTGCTTTGCTTTGGGAAGTGCCCTCCCTCACCTCCCTCACCCCCGGCCGGTTCCGCGCACCCGGGAGGGCCAGGGCCGGTG
>NW_010544254.1:60017-96551 GCF_000687285.1 Phaethon lepturus | reverse complement strand
GCCTCGTCCCGATGGACTACGCCTCCCAGCACACCAAGCGACGCGGTACGGGGGTGCGCGGCGCGATCTGCGGGCTTTTTATGCCGCGGAGCACGACGGGTGCTGTAGTCCGCGCCGGGCGAGAAGGGCGGAGGAGCGGGAGGAGGAGTCGGGGTTCTTGTCCCGAGCGGTCACAGCCAGCCGGTAGAGTGCTCTCGGGTTGCTGAGTGGCACGCAGGTCACCCCGACATATACCCTCCTCCTTAAGCTTTGTCGTAACGCCTGGCAGCAAAACAAAACCCTTTTTCTCAAGTCCAAGCCACCAGCGTGGTGGGGGTACGCAAAAATTCACCATTTGCATTTGGAGACAAACCCCCTCTCTCTGAGGGACAGCAGGGCCACCTTCCCAAAACTGCCTGCGTATTCATTTGCGGAGGAGTTGACATATTTGGGGGGGGATGTTGATGTGAGTGCGAGCAACCAGGGCAGTGCAGAGACACCAGTGCCACGCTGCTGCCGTGTTTTGTTGGGGAGATGGCGGGAGGGGAGGCTGGGCTGCACCGACGCGGCCAGGCGAGAGCCTGCGGTGACAGACCAGAGGTGAGCTGTGTCTCTACAGTGCTCTGCAAAACCGCAGGTTTAAACTGCGTTGAGAAGATACATAGTATTTCCATAATCAGGGTGCCCTACAATCAAAACGCATTGTCCAGATAGCGGAAAACTGCTATATCGAAGTTAACAAAAACCCATGGGAATAAAACTTCAGAGGGAGCTGCCGTCGGTCTTTCCTTGAAGTATTTATTCCTTCAGCAGCAATTGAGGAGGTACTCCACGGTCTTGAAGAGAAACCTGTCACCTCACAAACGATTGGCTCCGTGGAAGAAGATGCCACAGGGACAGGGAGGTCTCACCTGCAGATGGATGATGGCTCCAAAGAGCGCTGAAGGTGCAAAGATGTGTTGGCGTATGCCTGTGTGTGTTTAAGATGCAGACCCAAAGTAGGATGTGAATTTTTTGGTTAGGGGTTTCTTGTCACAACGGGCAGAACTGAGATACAAAACCAGAACAACGTGGTCACTGGACTGCAAGGAGTAACAAAATCTAGCCCAAAGCACGTAGCCGTGTCTTCTGAGTCAGGTGCATGTGCATGCCAATGCAGCTTTTGAGAGAAACCCAGCAAAAATAATCCTTTGTTTGTTTGATTTACAATTCTATCATAAAGCATAAGCCCGCTTAGATTTACTTCACAGCACCACAAAACACTCATTTTACTTGTATGTTGCCAGTCACTTTTTTTTTAAATTAAAAAAACTAAAAATGAAGACTAGAAAACTGTTACTGCTCTTTAAAGGCACATTGTTATTCATCATCAGTGTGTTTTAGTTTCCACTTTAGGTAGCATATGAAGGATTAGGATTTCAGTGAAAGAGAAGGACAGAATAAATTGCATCCTCTACCAAAGAACTGCCAGACATTTTCAGATGGGTGCATACCATGAGCCCTTCCCATGTTAGTCAGCTTTATCTAAACCTTCCAAAGCAATGTCTGCCCCTGAATTTCATGGGTTTCAGGGTCAGTCACAACAGAACTGTGGGACTGGGGAGGTCAGAGGCCATTTTTGTCAAAGGGTAGTGACCTTAGCAGCAAGAGGTAGCCTGACAAAAACGGGATTCATGCTAGTGAATGGAGTTCTCACTGCTCTTCCCCTGCTGAGTCTTTTTTCTACCTGGTAATGAAAAATCTTGAGGAACTGTAATGGATTTTCATATGCATACATACATGTATGTTTGTGTGTGCATATACATCAATTTAAAAATATTGTGTTATGTTAGTTATGCTATAAGATATATTATAGCATATAATATGTATAATAATACATATAATACTACAATATAATGTATTGCATATATTACATATATCTATCTTTTGCTACATGTTTTAGCCCATGAAAAAGATGACACTTAATAAAATGTGTATTTGTTGCGAGAAGACAGACAGAAAGTGAGCAAGGGAAAAAAAAGAAGAAAAGGAGAAAGAGAAAAAAGGAAAAGAAAAAAAGAAAAAAGGGAAGGAAAAGGAAAAGGAAGAAAAAAGAAAAGGAAGAGAAAAAAGAGAAAGAAAACAAAAAAAGAAAAAGAGAAAGAAAAAGAAAATTAAAAAGAAAAAGAGAAAGAAAAAGAGAAAGGGAAAAGGAAAAGGAAGAAAAAGGAAAAGAAGAGAAAGAGAAAGAGAAAGAGAAAGAGAAAGAAAAAGAAAAAGGAGAAAGAAAAAGAAAAAGAGAGAGATAGAGAAAGAAAAAGAGAAAGAAAAAGAAAAAGAGAAAGAAAAAGAAAAAGAAAAAGAAAAAAGAAAGAAGAAAAAGAAGAAAGAAGAGAGAAAAAAGAAAGTGAAAATTAAATTGAATATTTTGGCATGTGGTAGAAAAGCTTCTTCAGAAAGATCTGTGGAGTCACATATTTACACATAAATAAGTACATGGCTAGGCAAGCAACAGCAGTTTCAGTTACCATGGTCAAGGGAAAGGCTTAATTAACAGTCTGCAGGCTCTGACTCAGGAGGTTTGGCAATTTGTACTAGGATGATTTAAGAGATTCCTGCCCCTAACCAGCCATTCTACCCAGAGGTTATCATCCTCTCAGGAGCTGCTGCACTTCACAGGCTGGTATATACCCCTGTGACCCGAAAGCTGTGGCAGTTTATATTGACACGGTGGGTTCTGACCTGTGGTGGTCGAGGAGGGGGCCTGCTTTCCCTTGCAGCGCTTCTGACGCAGGTGGTGATGGTGTCCTCTGTAGAGCTGTGTTCGGTAATCTACATATTGCTCCCCGTGAATGTCCAGTTTAAATTTCAAAGCCCTCATCAGCAAGCAGTTCAAAGGTATTTGGAAGTGCATGTTAAGACTCCTGTGGCATCAACATAAGTTTCTAAATGAGTTTAAAAAAAAAAGACTGGAAGTTCTTTTGCAAAAGACTTTCAAAGCTCTATCTGACTGACGATGTTCTGTAGCTCTTTTTTATGAGCAGCTTTGTGGTGCTGCTGTTGGTCAAAATTCCCTCTCCAGGGCTTCACACACGGTGTTGCAGTTCTCCACTCAGAAAGTCTTTATTATTTCTGTGTCCAATATCCATCCTCCTTCCTCAACAATGTCCCTGGGCTCTTCAAGTCACGGTCCAGACGAGTTGAAGGATATGGCAGATTTGTATAGTAATGTATTCTCACTTTTTCCTCTCTTTCAGTCAATGGGGATTAGACTTTATTTGGTTTAACAAGTCATCATAAAAAATGTAGGAAGTGCTTCTGGCTTCCCTTGAGCAGTGCTGGGGTTCACCTCCTTCCTGATCCTTCTGAAGACCCAGCTTTGAGTTACTGGTCAGTTCTGCCCACAAGTGTCTCACTGATACTTCTGGTCCCTGGAGGGAGTGTGGCAGGCCATGGTCAGCAGTCCATCAGGTAACTGGAGATTGATAGTCTTCCAGCAATAGTGAATGAGTGAATGGGGTAACCGTGGGCTCTTGTCAGACACAACGCAATGCAGAGATTTGGAATCCATTGGAAAAGAGAAAGTGGATTTTTCTATTCTAGTGATACTGCCTTTCTCATACTAATTTCTTACAGTCTTGATGAGGCAGGTATTTCTATGCTTGTTAATAATTAATAGGCCAGAATCAATGCTTTGCTTTAAACATCTTCGGTAACAAAATGCAAATTAGGACTTTGGCCTCAAACACATAAAAATTCCAGCTGCTAAAGACTGGCCACTCAACAAACTTCCTCACATGACTGACTTTCTTCCTGTGTAGATAATTTTGCCTGAAGGTAACTTGAATAAGATAGATGAGTTAGTCTAAGGCTGATCTGCCCTGTCCTTAATAAAAGTGAAGAGTAAATGTATATTGGGTGGTAATACCAGCTGACAGAGGTAAAATTTCAGAATCTCTGTGACACTAACCCAGGAAACAAGATTTTCATCAGATATGTAAAGGTGGAGATAGGCTTCTGCCATGTTTCTGAAAAACCCTACCAGGGTTCCAAACCTGGCCTGGAACATCCTTCCTCCCTCAATCCTTGCAGATTTCCAGCTCATTCCGTAGTTACTTTAGACCCCAAACTCTCAGCAGTTTACCCACTACAGAACAGGTGTAGGACTACTCATTTGCAGTGAGTTATATAGGTTCTCAAGTTCTTTGTTGAATAAAAACATACATGGTCCCATTTAGGGCTTTTCTGAAGGTTTACTGCTCGTAGAAGTTTCTGTATTTAAGTACATTTAAATGGTATCTATTTAATTTCAAGAACTTTATTTGACTGTGAAAATCCCTCATATATCTTGCACAACTGTACAAATAACACTTTCATCCACTTTAGGCATAAACATGGTTATCATCACACTGAGTGCTATCAAAGATTTTATTTACAAAACAATTACTAAAATGCCTGATGTCATATTTCCATTTATTTATTTCTTACCCATAGGGTAATAGGTCCACCATAATTGCGTGGTGCATTTTATAATACAGAAGAAAAAGCTATGTTAATAAAATCTAACAAAACCTCACAAATAGCTACAAATCTGACAGAAAATGTCTAAGAAAAATTCTCTCCAAAATACAATACATTTTTCCACACATACACAGTACAGAATAAGTTCAAAGGCACAGCTTTGAATTTTGCTTTTGTAGTAGTATATAGAATTATCACCACGTGAAGGAATTGAGAGAACAGTTTCATACCTGTCAATAGGTAATCAAATGAATAATCATGTTCGCATTGTCAATTTTTTACATAATTGCTTCGTATCATCATATTTAACATATGTGGCTCTGAATCCAAAATCTTCCCAGTCCCCAAGTCCCTTCTTAAACTTGTCATTACTGACCAGAGAAGTTAGATTTTTCCAGATTGTGCAAACTTAACACAAATACATATATAATAAGAACAATAGTCAACTTAAGGCAGTGTATAATTCAATGCTACATGTCTTTTCTTGTCTTTTGTAAAGATCAAACTTACCGGATCAACAGAAAGGTGCATCAATATACAAAGTTAGGTGTAAACTGAAACCTACAGCAACACGTCTTTTAAGGAGCCAGATAGAGGAATTGATATGAACAAGTGATGACTTGGCAGAATGTTTTTTAAGGAATGCATTAAGAGCTTAAAAGAAGAACAGGTGACAGAGTTTTGCTGAGGGTGAATTCCCTGTCTTTAGCTCAGATTATAAATAGATCCTGTTCCAGTACTTTTTTTTGTAAGACTCATTAACATCTGTCAATAAGAGAGGGGGGCAAAAATGGCTCACTCAAACTGACATCACACAGGGTTGGCCCACATGCCAGAATTAAAAAAGGCACAGATTGGCCCAAAAAGTGGTCTAGAATAGCACAAAAGTCTTTTTCAGCTACGGGAACATTCAGTCATACTGGTCTGCAATCTGCCCACATTATGAACTACATTTATCTGCCCAGGATCTTTTCCATCTTCATCTCCCTTGAAGAACATCCATGAAAAGTTCCACATAACATGAAGTTTTTATAACTCTTAAGTGTATGGGCTTAGCTGATACCAGTCATTTTCATTTAGCCCAACCTGTAGTGGCTTCCCCATTGATGTAGGCAAAGCCGGGAAAGTGTTGCATGTGCTCATACTCAGAATTTCTGCGCGTAGTCAAGGGGGTGTACATGTCACTAGAATTTCCATATCTTGTGGAGTGCATGGATGGGTTCGTATAGCAGGAGTTTGCAGCCGGGACCTCCGGCCAGCGAGGAGTCACTGGTGTGGGATGCAGCCTCGGAGTACTGCTCATCAAACAGGGCTCCATTCTTGATGTTGGACTGTTGAAAGGGTACTACAATAAAAAGAAAGAAAAACAAATTGAAGAATTATCTGCCACATTCTTAATATTAAAATAAGGGCTGGTGGTATCACAATTCTGTGTTTAACAAAACTAAAATCATATGGATTAGCAGCCCTCCAACAACTAGGTAACATACTGAAGGTGGAATAACAGATAACTAATGCCTGCAGTCAAACCAAAGTGTCAGGAAAATTCTTGCAAAGGAGTCACTGCATTTAAATATTGAAT
Source organism: Phaethon lepturus (assembly GCF_000687285.1). Taxonomy (NCBI): domain Eukaryota; kingdom Metazoa; phylum Chordata; class Aves; order Phaethontiformes; family Phaethontidae; genus Phaethon; species Phaethon lepturus. Next base: position 90,490 of record NW_010544254.1, on the reverse strand, counting down.
TGATTTATCAGAGAGCTATGTACTAGCAGGTATATCTGGAAGCAGAAAAATAAATTGAATTAATCTAATCTTTTTCTCAGCTTTGACTTGGAAACTTGCTATTTAGTAAAAAACAGAGTATCAAATGTCCTGGCTCCTGTCACTCAACTGATTTTTGAGGGAGGAGAGCAAAAGGATCTTTATTACTAGAAAAGTGCCTTCCCTTTTAAATGCTCACAAGCCATCCTGCCAGATTCTGCAGAAAAATAGTATGGTCTGGCCTCAGAACGAGCAGCTGATTGGAGAACTTAGGAAAGAGGCAGACAGAAGAAGAGGACAGAGTTTTGCTAAGGGAGAACTTCCTGTCTTTAACTCAAATTATAAAAAGTTTGAGTATTTTTGAGAATAGATCTCTCCATTCCCCAGCTGTTCGCAGTGACAGTTGGAAACTAGAAATCAAAGCAGTTCGACAAATGCCCCCCACTAAGGAGAAGATGTGCTGAGGATAGGATAGGCAGGAAAACAGAGAACAGCTTTTGCCCTCTGTCGCCACAGGCTGCCCAACAACAGAAAGTAAACTGTGCTTATGAGTGCTTGCTTAACATGTTTTTATCTTATTGACTGTCTAAGAGGAGCAGACCATTTGTGTCTGCGCAGAAATGGCTCTTCCTGTTTTGCCCTCCTATTACCCACCTGCATTGCAGAGATGGTTAGGATCCCTGTTCCCCTTGACCAGCCACCTATCTTCAGAGCTTCTACATTTTACATGCAAATGCATCCATACACGCAGCGCTGTACCTTTTCTACAAAAAGTGTATAATTTTCGATTTCATGATCTTGAGTTGCTTGACACTGTAGTATTTCCTGAACTAGAAAGCTGTCACCAAAGTAGGACTATCACTTCTTCTGATGCTTACAAACCTTGCAAGCTGCATGCCAAGATTTTATATGGCTGAGGCCTGTAAAACCCCTTCCCCATAATTTGGAGGGTCATGGAGAGAAGAGCTGCTGTAGCTATTCCTAAGAGGGAGATGGCAGTGATTCCCAAAAGGTCTCATTACATTATTCCGCTGCCGGATGGGGCTGGGGTTAATCAGTTGCATAAGTGGGTCCCCAAGGCAATTACAGCAATGCCTCCATGAGGAGGTTCTGCTGACTCCCTCCAGACCGCAGCCAGGAAGGCAGCACTGCCTTGGCAAACGTATTTGAAGAGTTCACCAGCCTCAGGCAGCTCAAAAGCCACACACTGGCCACTCCTAATTAGAGAGGAGAAAAAGAAGACTATTTTTGACCAACATACTCTAGTTAGTGATTTAGCATATACCGCTGTGTCCTGGGGAGACAGGCCAGTTAGCAGATGAGAGGGGAGACATCAAAGCTCTATGATGCATTATTTAACATATACTTCTCATCGCCACAGAGGCTGGATTTACCTGTGCAATCGGCTGCTGAAACAAGCTGGTAAGTGGCAGCACCATACTGGAACATTAACATTTCAACCAGTACTGCTAATACAGCTACCAGAATAAGCTGTATTGGCAACACTGGCAACAAGTCTATACAAGACGATCTGCATTTCCATCTATACAAGATCATCTAAATTTCCATCTTCACCCCAAAGAAAGGCTTTTCAGTATGAAAACTCAGCAGAGCTTAGGCACTGACCACAGGAAACGTTATATTCCTTTGCAGAAGAATCAAGTTTTCAGAATCCTTGGCTTTCCAGAAGCTTTTGCTGAAGATAAGAGCTGCCAGTGCCAAGCAACAATGAAACTCAAGCTTTGAAGTTTTAAATGAGGTGATCTGAATTTAGGATCATGGGTCTCTCCTTTAACTTATTAATGAAGGACAAGAGACTGTCAAAAGATGACCAACCTGCAAATATTCTAAGTAAACATAAGAGGTTCCAGAAAAAGTTGATCAATTTCTGTATGATTGGGAGACTAGCTGATAGATTTAGGATACTGCTTTCCTGGTCTGTACTGTCAGTACACAAAAGTAATTTTCACACTACTGCCTGCTGACTGCCTTCGCCTGAACATCTTCATGATGAACAAAGCTCTTGCCATAATGAATGGAGATGCCATAATGAACAGAGGAAACAAGTTATCTTGTGATTCACAACAGCTTCAGAATTGAATACCTAACTTTAGTTATCAAGAAGGCATCTAATAAAAGTAAGTCATCTGTGCTCAGTCTACAGCCACAGGAAGAGTTTATCAAACCTCGAGATAAAAATTTAAGACAGAAGATTAACAGTCCTCAGAAGATGCATCTTTTCTTCCTCCTGCTACATGATGTAATCCATTAGTTAGGTTGGCTCAAGTTAAATAAAAGTCCCTTTTCCATAAGTTGTTTTTCTTGGCTGATCTCAAATGTCCCACAAATGACTGTGTACAAAATGCTTTGAGATGGTAGGGGTCAGGACCAGGAGGGATCACTGGGAAAAAACCACACCACACAAATAATACATTTTAAACTTATTCTTTTCTGTATATCACATGTGGAGCTGCAAGACGTAGGCCAAGCTAGAAACATTCTTCTTTGTCTTCAGTAGTGTTTTACTTGATACCAATTAACATGGTCTTTGACTTCTTACCCATTGATCTATACCTGAAATAACTGTAGGTTCTTGCATTAAAGAATATACTTACATAAGATTATTCTAGACTTGTGTCATAACATACCAATGATTATCTCTCATCTTCTTCCCAGTGCGATAATTAATCTACTCTGTTGTTAGCCATAACAGATTCGTTTGCCTTCCTGACTCAGTGGAATTTTCCTTTGACGTTGTGAAACTGAGGTTGTGACTTATAATAGAGGAATTACTTCCTTTCATACCCCTTACAAATGCCAAGAGAAAGCCCTGGCTTCAGCCAGGATAATTTGCCTCCGATAATTTGTAGACTGCGAAACTTTCATCTAGAAGCAAGAGAAACAAAATGAACTCTGGGAATATTGTGCTGGGTCTCCTGGTTGTACGTGGCATTATGTGAGGAAGCTACATAATATCTTTTAGGTAGTTTGGACACATAAAACCCCTGCTGTGTGGGGATTGAAACCTTGGATCCCAGAATGAACTTCAGATGCACTGAAAAGGAAAGTAATCCTTCTCCTATCTGCAGTCAAGAGGCCATGCTAAGGCTTACTAAGAAGGCAGGGCTAATGGCTGTGCATGAGGGGACAGGATACAGTGTGCTGCTTTTCCTTTTCATCAAGTGCACTCGATGCAGCTGTGTTTATGCGTGTGTCATGAATGTAAAAAGAATAATTGCTTGAAAATAACATGGACTCTAAATATCTAGTATTTTACAATAAATTCTGTTATGACTGAATGCAAGATGGAAAGTTTTGTGATGGTAGGTCACCTAATCGCAAATGAGTCAGTGACTTCTTTTTCCCTACAGTGAAGAGACTATTGAAAGACAATATTTTTAAAGTACTCATTGGCCCCTGCCTGACTATTAACTCACCCAATGAAGCATCTATTCAGCCTTGTTGGAGTGTCCAAAGCATAGCCATCTGGGCGGATGCCTGCCCATGCTGCCTGAATCACCTTTCACACTCTACATCCGGTTTAATGAAGAGTGCTTAAGCATGCTGAACTCAAAACACTGGGGCCTAGTGATCTTTGCCAGATATAAAAGCGACATTTGTTGAAGGGCTCTTGACAGGAAATTACCATTTTCTGAGTTAACTCATACTTGCTGCTACTGCTGCCGTTAGACCTAGACAAGAAGTCCTTTAAGACTGGGAGTCTTTGAGCAGATTATTGTTAAGGCCTTGCCCCAAAATATAAAATTAATTCTGTTTCTTTTAGTATTATTTAAGAAAATACAACATTAAATATGTCCTCCCATGAAGTGAAGACTGAGTTCCTGCAGTGTGAGGATGGAGAATAATCTCTTTATTCTTATCCTCAGCTCACTGACTGATTATGCATGGAGGCGAAAGGTGTCTCTGTCCAAACAGCAAAAATATTTTCCTTGTGCATGTGGCTCTGACTTTACATAGCATTAGCTCACACTTTTGCAGAATGCTGTAAGTTAATGTTGTACGTTAGCCACTACTTTTACAGATAACTGATACCAGAAATTGTAGCAATTGTGCAGAACTGGCTATAAATTACCTTCATAAAAATATGCTTAAAATCTCAAAAAATCACATAATCAAAACTGTTGATTTATCGCATCTTTATAACGCTTAATTTGATCCTTTTCTCCACAAATTGAAGCTTATTGAATATTAGACTGTTAAATAGGTTGAGTGAAGTTTTCTAGTCAGCCTAAGTGCTTTTGGTACTTTTGGGAGCGGCATTTAGAGCCTTATGAAAATGCTATTTGTAATTATTTAAAAAGAAACAAAGACATCTGTTTCCCGTTGCATTCAATACGTAATTACTTCAATTACATTCTAACAATCTCAAGTCCATTATGAAGCCATACAGTTAAGGAACAATGATTCTTGTTGCATGGGTGGGATTTGGACAGTACTTTTTCTTTCTGTCATTACTAGTTGTTTGATGACAGAGTGGTTATTGGGAAGAGTATATTATTCTTACTGCATTGCTATAGTAATGAGCTTATATTGTGTATGTGCTGGGGGACTAGAACTTTCCCCCTTTTTTTGTGACATATATGGGCCAGAACAACGTGAATGGACACTAAAGCATAAGCTTTGTCTGGAAGAGGATTTCTTTGGCTCCCTTACTGTAAAAAAAATGAGTTACTACTTTCTTCCAGTACAGCCTCTAAGTAAATCCTGCTGTAGAAGCATATGAAGGGAAGTGAAGACTTGGTTGGGTACAATTGTGGCATGCAACATTGCACAGAGAAACTAAGTGGTGCTGCAACTCATAGGACATTTCTGGGAAGTTATGTGAGACCACCACAGTCCTCAGAGCAGTTTAGGAGAGTCAGAGTACAAACACTGCTTAAATATGGCCCCAATACTGTGCTCTGTGCCTCTGAGAGGTGCAGACTCAACCTACCACTTAACAGCAGATTGTACTATTGCAGTGTTTTCCAGGCTGGTTTGTTCTGTCCAGACCAGGTAAGTCAATTAGGCTCTTCATAAACCAAATCCAATGACAACAAAACAGCAGTGCAAGCACTTGCTTATACAAATGTCCTCCTCCGAGTCCCAGAAGTTGATAAGTGCCTTTTGAGGACAGAGCCCCAGCTCAAGAACAGCTGAGCCTGGCTATGCTCTTGAGTGCAACAGGAGATAGCTTAAAAGCAGGAAAAAAGATGTCTTTAAGGTGGGAACTGCATCTCAAAGAACAAAAAGGAAAATACTGCTATGCCACTTCTGTGGCTTTCTGTTAAATACCTCCACCTGTGATATGCTATTTGAAGGTAGTTACTCCATCTTGGAAGTGCAAAGGAAGAATTACTTTGTGTTTAAGGAAGAAGGAGAATTGAAATATTTATGGATAGCCTGAAAGAGGATCAAGACCTGTCCAACCAGGGTGAAACTTGCAGCCAAAAGCTGTGATCAAAACCAGTCAAGTGTACATTGTGGAGGTGGAGTAGGTGGTGACATTGTGAAGAGGGATCCCCTTTGAAGGGGATACCTCTCTGCTAAACTTGACATAGATTGACAGGAACGCTCAGAGGCTTTTAGACAGAGTTGTTGTCTATTTTCTACCCTGGCATCAGGTACTTAAACTGCAGAGGCAGAAACATGTCAAAACATAAAGTCAGTATAGATGTGTTTATGTACACACATTACACAGGCCCCTTCTGAATTATGATGGAGTAGCATCATAGGATTGTATGCACTTCTGCACTATGGCTTAGAGAATTAGGTAGTAACAAATCAATCTGTAGATAATTTTTCTCTATTTGTGTGCCAGCCTCCTGGCCAGTAAACTAAGACAAGAAATGAGCAATCAGGCCTGGAGTTACAAGGAAGCAACTGTTCTGAGAACTATTCACAGATGCTGATGAAAGAAAAAAAAATTCGGATTAAGACCAAGGTTTGAACAGACTGTGCCTGGCAACAAAAAGACTCTTAGCTCAGTGGGTATTAGTCAGTCTATACTGCCAGAAGGAGCCAGTTTTAGGCTTATGCTGGGTTAGTAGCTGCAGACATTACTTCAGCATAACATTTACTTCCCTATAAAATTTTTTACAAGCAATCGTCTCCTCCTTTTTTTTTTTTTTTTTTGCCTTTTTGTCCACTGGGAGTCACTGATCTCTCTGAAACTATAAGCTACTTATAAAAATTTCTGTTTAGTCCAAAGTCACAAGACACCACATTCCTCTGTGAGCCAAGGTAAGCTCCAAGACTGTCTCAGAGGTGGGAGATAACAATAACCACAAGGGCTCTCATCAGTCTGTTATGGGATGGGGTGTGAGTGAGCAAGCAGCTGTGACACAAGGTGCTTCAGCAGTATTGGCCTTAGCAACTATTGCTGTCTCATTTCCTCTGACACTGGGGGATTCAAATTATCCAGAAGCCCCTCACTGACATGGACTTGCGACTGGTCAGGTGAGACAGGCTTGGCTTGGGACCTTCACCTGCACTTTTCAAGAGCTGTACATAGTAAAACATCTACAGCTGTGTGACAGCACAGCCCCACTGTAAGGATTCCAATGACAAAACCATAGCAGATATCCTAAAATGATCATTGCATTGTCAGGTTGGGATCAACATGTTACTTGTTGACAAATACAATTTAAAGGGTCACTCATTCCCTTCTCCTTTTTCAACTGTTCAGTTCCCCACTTCCACCAAATAGAAGTTATTCCCTCCATCCCCTTTGCTCCAATTACACTTTTTTGTTGATGGTCTGTAAATTGTATCTGTGAAATGATCCATCTTAAATTTCTACCAAATGAATGAACAAAAAATCAAGCATAACTGTTTTGCTTTAGGTGCATTTCTCTTGGATGGAAAATAGCCTCAAATAATCAGACCTGATAAAACCTGGAGAGTGTTGCTCTTTTCCACATGAAGAGGTTGGACATGGTGTTCTTTGAGACCAAAAAGGTAATTTACAGATGTAGCCTAAACCCCGCATCTATTACATGTCACCTGTTTCAGCTCAGACCCCTGCCTGGGACAAGGGCTCTCTCTTATTCCTTGCTTGTAGATGAGAATTTACCCATACACAAATTTTTTTCTTAGGAGTTAATCCCTGGACACAATCCTGAAGAGCGTGATAGAATATTAGCTAAAGCTGAGTCAGAGTTCTGTATTTGGACTGCATGTAGATTATAACAAAGAGTTCTTTTGAAGAGTTATGGTCAATGCCTCCTCTTCTTTACTGATTGTATTACCACAGCCATACATACACATTGCATCTCCTCCAGTTTCAGTATAGTGGCAGCTGTTTATATATTCATTGCAAATTTGGCTTTCTGTATTTTGATTTTGCAATGTCATGAGTCCTACTGCAATTCCTTGCACCATGTTCCCCTTTGAAAGTCTGATAGAAAAACAGTAGTTCCCTAACATCTTATTAGGCTTTACAGGCAACAGTACATTATGAGCTTCTGTTAGTTAAAAGGAGCTAAGAAAGGACTTATCATCAGGACAGGCATTTTATATTAGCTTCAAAAAGAATGTCAGTAAATTCCATATTAAAATCATTCAAGACTGTTATGTTATTTTTGAAAGTATGGTTTCAGTTTCTACCTTCTTTCAATACAGAATCAGCATATTGACAGGATTGTTAGCTGTGTCCTGCTGTGAGATTCCATCTCAGTTTACAAGCAGCATGAGAAAGAACATGCTAAGTACAAGTTGAAATCATTTTGCTCTGAAGTGTGATCATTAAAGCGTAGCTGTTCTTCATGTGTGTCCAGGACAGTTCAAGGGCTAGCAAGAGAGGAAGGAATGATCTGACATCTGCACTTGTAGAGACAAGTCTACTACAGTATGAAAAATATTTGCATGATTTTAGTGTATGCTACTATTTCCATATAATGCTTTAACCAGGACATGAGTAAACTACAAATGTATTTATCTTGCTTTGCTTTATTTATTGTTTAACTTACGCTATGTCAGCGTGAAAAAGAGGGTAGAAAGAAACTCCTTATGCAGGTGATAGCATTTCTAAACAGTAAAAGCCTAATTCTCTGTTTTACAAACAGATTCATGACCTTACAGACCATTTGAGAACCAGCACTCCTGCGGGCTTTCTGCATTAAAGGATAAGAGAGAGTAAAGAAAATTGGTGAGCCAATTTTAAGTCATAAAGTGATGCATTCTGGAAAAAAGCTTGAGATGATAGAGTAAAGCCTGTACTGAAAAAACAATGTATACAAACCCTTTACAGGACACTGTACTTAAACATTCACTCGCTGTTCCTATTGAAGATACAGCAGCTGCAACAACCCTCAAACAAATTCTCACACTTCATGTAGTCTGTCTGATGGACCAGATGCTACATAAATAGGTGAGAAGTTGTAGACTTGTTCTTTCCATAAGCTAGGGAGCCATTGTTGAGCTGGTCTGAATGAGCGTATTGGGGTTGTATAGGACAATCTTCCTAGCAGATTTCAAAAAGCTTTAAGGAGGTCAATACCATTATTCTTATCTTACAGCTAGGGAAAATAAAGCATAAAAAAGAGAAATTACTACACTGAGATCATGTGGCAGACTTATGCCAAAGACCAGAATGAGATGCAGATTGCGTGTGTTCTCGTCCAAAGCACTATCAAATTCATGTCTTTGCATCTGGTATGAAACTGTTCCAGTCCAGCAACAAGAGTTAAGCATGGTGGTCCCTAAATATACTTGTATAAATTTCCAGCAGATACTCCATGTGGGTGGAGTATCCCAATGCCATCACTTCCTGCCTGTACCTGCCTTTTGCAAATCTTCCAGCAGAGAGCCCAGAGAGCAGCTTCCTACACTGGGGAAGCACCAGTTGTATGAGGTACTAAAGACGTCCTACAGTGGCACTACTTTTGAATTGTTGCCAAATATCATCTTCCCACTTAATCTGTGCTGGTTTCTACTGGCTCAGTTTTGTGAACCGAAATAGTCTTCAAATAGTTACTGACATAATTTCTCAGTATTATAGTAGGAGATTATGGCATACAGATTAAACAGAACCTCTGTAATGGCATCCTGAAGCTATTCAAACTGTATTCAGAACTCACATTTTTGACAAATTCCTAAACATATGTATTCTCAAAAGCAGAGGCCCCAGAAGAATTCACTATGGTCTCTGCATCTTCTTTCAACTGTATGAGAACACTTTTATTTCGTGTTGGGAATCTCTTCCTGTTCTGAACACATAAGAAACATACACCTAATTACATTAATTTTTGTTTCAGCTACTCCTTAACACAGAAACACTTTCTATGATCTAGACTAGAATTTTAGAGTTTAATACAATTTAAAGCTACTTCTGATAAAAGAATCTCCACCAGAATGAAAAGATATCTAGGTAATATTAGAAAAGAAAAAAATTAGGGACCATCAATGTCTACACTGATGGCAGCTATTGATTCAGACAGCTGATATGCTGATAAGAAATTTACAAGCACAACTTACAATGTTATAGCAAGCATTGACAAGTAATAAATCCAACTTACCTGCGAAGAGCTTCTGTGGTAAGCTGAGTAGTGAAGTGGTCCAGAAATAGCAGTATCATGTGGTAAGGAGGGATACTGACTCTGCATTGGATGGGGATGCTGGTTGCTATAGCTACCATAGTTGTAACTTCCTGTGTATCTAAAATCCATTCACAAGCACTATTTAGTATGCATAATAATTGTATTGTCACTAATAATTTTGTAAATTTTGAGACATACAGTTGTACTTTTTGCATAGGAGAATGATATTTTAAATAACCTTTTAAAAAAAGATATTTCTCAGCTCAGCTGGGGAGCAGATGCCATTTAGTGAAATGTTGTGTTCAGCACAACAAAAAATAGAGAGACTCAGCATGCTTCTCTGACTAGTTTTAAATTGCAGACTCATTTGTGCACTTTCTAAGGAGAAAGGGACTTCCCCTTTTATTATTTTATTGACATCTTCCTAGTAAATTGCTATCCAGGCTGAGGAAGATTTGAACTCCACTACACTGTGGAGTTCAGCTATCTCCCTGCACTGAGGTCAGATGTTCCTTGTTTGGGAGGGAGAGAGATATATTAATTTGCATCTGAAGCATACAACACACAGCTTTAGCACAGCTGACTCAAGAATAGAGTGGGATCTGAGGTTGGAGAACCTGCCTACTTTCTTTTTTTATCCCAACCACTTGTCTCGGGACAGCCAGGGGTAAAGGAGGCAGCAGTTTCCTTAGCTATAAGAAAATGCAGGGTCAGCGTTTGTTGGCCGCCATTATTTGGGCCATTCACTAGCAGAAGATGGTTGGGTACTTTCTGCAACTTCCCCATCTTTGCATAGGCATACGAACATTTGATGCTAATTCAGCATAGAAGTTTAAAGGCTCTTAAAATATATGGTCTTGAAATTAAACACAAACCATGATAAATAAACAAATGGGGTAACCAATTCATTGTGAGAAAGGGAAGACAGTTATTTGTACAGAATTTTTCTGGAAAGTTCAATGTCATTTTTACACTGGGTAGAGTTTAAACTTCTACTATTCTTCTGATTTTATTATGGTATTCTAGAGGCATCATGTCATGTCAAACACCAGCCAAACCAGAAGCTTAAAAATGAGAGCAGAGAACCCCCTCCAAAAACATTTTCAGGGCATAAGGTCCTATGTCTGTCTTCATTCTTCAACATTGAGCTCTCATTCTTATATTCACTTGTGCTTAGCTGTAAATATGAGTGGTTTCCATAATCTACCTCAGACAAGCTGGTGTTCACATGATACAACTTTGATAGCCTTTCTGTGGAGGGTAGGGGAGAGAGGAGTGGCTATCTGTCTCATGGAGTTGTTTCACACTGTGGTAGGCAGACATCTTGTGTTTTAATTCCTTCAACATGATGGTCTGGTAAGCAAGATCTGCATAAACCTGGCATTTCATGATGCACCCTTCTCTGCTTGAAGAAGATGCTTGCCTATCTAGTCCCTCCTGTAGTCCAGGAGGCCCTTGGACTCACAAACAAAGCCAAGTCCTGTAAGGCAGTGTTTGCACTTCATGCTTTCTCTAGTCATTAAGGATGCTATGTCCTAGCCTGGAAACTATTGATATTGTCCCCTTTATTCAAACAGTCATCACTTTTGGCTAAAATAGAGTGCTTTGATTCACCTGAGCTTGGAGTTATAAAGTTTCTTATCGTAATTTATAAAGTTTCTTATTGTAAACTCTATTGTGTACTTTTGGTCCAGGAAGATTCCTCTGGCTCTCTTCAACTTCAGAAGAGCAAGAACTGAGGACATGAGAAGGAGATGACCATGCTCCTTTGAGGCTGGTATTTTCCTGCCTATCTGAAAGTGCTGGGCTGAGGAACCATACATCTCTCTAAGAACAAAGTGTACCTGAAAAATCCAACAAAAACGTTTTCTGCCCAGTACCATGTCTTACAGTGACTACAGTCATTGAGTAGTGGGGACAATACACACAATGTCTTTGGGGAAGTCCAGCTGGGAACTGGCAGTTACTCTGGAGCCTAGCAGCTATGATTCAGAAAGAATGGTCGGTTGATAGTATAGAGAATAATGCAAAGTCCTGCATCTGAGACATCATAACTCCTGCAGTGGTACAGGCTGGGGCCATATAGAGAGGAAACAGCTTTGCTGAAAATTTCCTGCAAGTTCTGGTGGATAAAAAGTTGTACATGAGTCACCAGCATGACCTTGCAATGAAGAACAGCTGCATACTGGGCTGTATTAGCAGGAGTGTGGACAGCAGGCCTACAGAACTGATTATTCTTCTCCATTTGGCAGTTGGGAGATCACATCTGGAGCACTGTGTCCTGTTTTTGGCTCTCCACTACAAAAAGCACATTGACATACTGGAGTGAGTCTAGTGGAGCGCCATTAAGACAGATAGGGGATCAAAGCACATGACTTACAGGAAGAGAACTGGGTTTGTCCAGCTTTAAGAAGAGAAGCAAAGGGATGATCTACAACCATCTAACAGGTGGGTATAGACCAGCTAAAGCCGAACTCTTCTCAGAGGTGTACAGTGACAAGGCAATAGACACAAGTTGGAACAAGGGAAATTCCAATTATATATAAGGATATTTTCTTCTATTAATACCACAGATCTTGCATCTACAGTCTTGAGATCCCACATGTGTGGAGAGTACCACTGTGGATTTAGAAGAAGATTTATTGCAGTGAGCTAGAGTAGATTATGGACATTGTGCTATTCTCCAGTTTCACAAACCTACACAAGTATCACTTGCTATAAGGCTTGTTTTAATAATGGGGAACAGATCATGTAGCCCATTCTTCATTTTAGGTAACATGCATTTGGCCTTAATCAATTTTTATTTTACAGGGAGCATTTTTTATCATTGAACTTATATTTTATTTTCTATAACTGGCCAGAAGGACGAATAAAGTATTTGTACAAATCAATTCAACAGTCTATATTTCAGTCTATAATGGTCTATAACCAATTCTTTCTTGGGAACTACTAGGCCTTTATGTCGTTCCAAGGCTTCAGTTCTTAAATGCCTTTACATTGTGGAATATTGTGGTATGAAGTACTCTTATCTTTTAGGTTTTCTCCTTTTATCTCAAGGTGGTCTGGAACCTTTATATTTCACAGAGGATCACCTTTAGTGTGCAAGATTGGTAGCAACCTCAGAAGAACTGCTGTTAGGAAACTTTCAGGTATGCTGAGTGGCTAAGAGTCTGCATTTGGTGGGAAATGCAGCAAGGGAATGGGTCATGACCTCCATACTGCTTATGCTCTCTGCTGGGTCTTCTGCATGGGAGCAAAGCTCAGTCTTTGCAGCTGCAGCAGTTGCTCACTCCGTTTTCCAGAGAAGAGCACTGAGAAACTTAGTGTGAGTTTCTGAGTTTTACAAGATCAAATAATGTTACATAAATTTCTACTGTAATTAGTTTAATTGAGAGCCTTGAGAAAATTTTGGTGATGGAGATGGAATTAAAATATTATGGTGAAAATGTGGCTATTTCTCCAGACTCTGGACATTTTTTATATGCAGATGTAACAGTAGACCTGAATAGAATCGTTGAATCATTGAGATTGGAAGGGATCTGTGTAGGTTGTCTAGTCTAAGCTCCCTGCTCAAAGCAGGGTCTGCTGGAGCAGGCTGCCCAGAATCATGTCCAGATGGGGTGCGTATATCAGCAAGGATGGAGACTCCATAGCCCTTCTGGGCAACTTGTTCCAGTGTTTGATCACACTTACAGTAAAACAAGTTTTTTGTTTGTTTATGCTTAAACAGAATTTCTTGTATTTGTGCCCATTGCCTCTTATCCTGTCACTAAATACCACTGAGAAGAAACTGCCTCCATCTTCTTTACATCCTCCAGCAGGTGTTATACACATTGACAAGGTCCCCCCTGAGCCTTCTCTGCCTGGATGCTAAACAATCCCAGCTCTCTCAGCTTCTCTTTGTATGACAGACACTCCAGTTCTGCAATCACGTAAGTGTCCCTTTTCTGGACTTACTCCAGTATGCCTGCGTCTGTCTTGTACTGGGAAGCACAGAATTGGATCCAGTGCTCCAGATGTGGTCTCAGCAGTGAGCAGAGGAGAAGGATCACCTCTCCTGAGACATGGTATAGTATGGTTGTTTTTTGGGCACATCTAGCCTTTGGGATAGAACATGGCACAGGAAAACAGGAATCAGAGAAGAAATCTACTGAAGCCTTCTCTTTTATAAAATAGTCTCCAAGACTACTGTGTTTTTAAATAGAATTAAATGAGATTATAAACCTGAGACATAACGTAATCACACAACAATAACAGCCAAAGAATAATGATACCAGCATCTTTGCAATACAGACTTACTACCTCAAGAAACAGATTTCACTGCATTTCAAAAAAAACCCCCTAAGTTAATACAAAAACCACAAAAAAACCCCAAGACACTGGGAAGTGACTTACCCGTGTTCTTCTCTGTGGGGATAAACGGGTATCCGGTGTGTGACAGATGATGATGGTACATGTGGACTTCTCATGCAGGGCAGCTGTTGGGAATTTTCAGCAGGTGACCCAGCAGCTGTTGTCACAGTGTAGGTGAGTGACCATGTATAGGATTGCATAGCTCCTGCAGACGAACAAGCATTAAAGGAATACAGATAACATGGGCTGTCATTCATAGAGGTGTTACGCTTTGAGATGGTTACAGAAAAGCAACCTAACAGGCACTGATAATGGAAACAGCATCAACCAAAGTGAATAAACCAGTAATGCCTGAGGCATAAATAAAAATACAAATGGATCAGCTGGAGTGTGCAAAGATCCAGAGGCAAGAGTCATATCTGGAACAGCTCAGACTGTGAATTTTCAGTGTGGTATTGTAATTTGAGGCTATCATTTTTTAGAAGAACTAGGATAGGACTTAGAAAATGAGGAGCACCAGTGCTAATATTTCTCAGGCATGAGGCACCAAACCCTGAGGTCTCTTTCACATGGAGTGGGCTGCTGGTCTATTTAGCTCTGAGGCTGATCAGGCCCAGAGTGAGACAGGAAGTACGATCAGAACAATGAAGGCTTAGAAAAAGATGGGTGTTAGGCAAACAAATTTCTTGAATCCTTTTGCAGTTTGTATCTGTTCCACCCAACTAGGTACCAGCCTTTGTGGTGGCAACAGGGTGGTAGATCTTCAAATTATAACAAATATACAGACAGAAATAGCCTATCCATTTTCTTCTTGCAAATATAACTTTTTTTTTCTTTTTGAGGCGGTAGGGACTGGACTTAATTTATTTTTTCGTGTAGAGCATTTGTGGGAAGAGCAAAGCAAAGAAGTGGGTTTTCCAGTTTGCTTGGAAGGTGCTGAGTTTTTTAATCATCCTGATCCCTTCCAGGCAGGAACTCCAGATTCATGAGCCAGCTGCTGAGAAACCTTTGTCCTTTGCACACACCCCTTTCACTCAGGAGGCTGACAGATCCATTGTTCCGGTATAACATAGCTCTTGCTGGAGGTCATGACCATACTGGCTGAGATTACCCTGCAAATGAGGACCAGAACACTGAATTTAACCCAATGTGAACACTAGTCTGGGGGGCTCTGGGCACTCAACTCTTTTTCAGTAGCTAAA
The DNA here is from genome assembly GCF_000687285.1 of Phaethon lepturus. Taxonomy (NCBI): domain Eukaryota; kingdom Metazoa; phylum Chordata; class Aves; order Phaethontiformes; family Phaethontidae; genus Phaethon; species Phaethon lepturus. Next base: position 75,378 of record NW_010544254.1, on the reverse strand, counting down.
AGGAATTGCAGGAGGTGACTCTTTTTTTCCACTGTGGATTCTAGGACTTCCTGTAGTATGAAAGGGCCTAATTCAGAGGGGGAAATGATTGTATTACCAGGTCTGTGTCCACTCCATGGTTTTGGGGAATGAAAAGCCTATCTCAGATGTGCATAATTTTCTTCAGGTATATGTGATTTTATTCGGCAAAATCAGACAAATAGTTTTTTTGAAACGAGAAATGCTTAATTCTGGGTGTGAACGAAGGCATTCTGAGCTTCATAAGGTAAGTTCAGCTTGAAATACTCCAGCAGGGTGTGATTTGGTGCTTTTATAATAGAGACATCCTTGGATGTGTTACAACCAAGGATATTTATGCTAGGCCTGTTTTCACATGCTGCATTTTGTCACAGACTCTTGAATTGTCGGTCTTTCATGTCCTCCCATTGAAGAGGACCACTGAGGTCCCTGAGACCAAAGAGGAGGCATACACATCTGAGTGGGCACATCAGTGCTGCTGTGGCTATGAGCAGTCACAGTTCCTTGAGTTGAGGAAAAGTGTTTAAGGAACCTACCTTCACTAGAAAATATGGTTTATGTGGAAGGGGCCAAAGCTACTTATGTGGTCACCAAATTGCTTCGCTTGAAAACAAGAGAAAAGCTGTTTTGAAAATATCAACAACTTGTCTGCAGAATAGTTTGGTGAAACGTTTCAGTTTCAAAAGGTCAACATATTTTACTAGTGTTATTTTCCAAATGAAAATTTGAAACTTTGTTTCAAAACAGGCCTAAATTCAAAAGGCAAAAACAAAGAGAAAAGAAAGAAAAGACGGCCAACAAAGATGGTGAAAAACCCCCAAATACCTATTTTTAGGTAACGTTATGGGTTTTTTTTCACTTTTTAAATATACCATAAAACAAAAGTTTTACTTTGACCTGATTTTATTTTTTCCATGAAAAAATTTGGCCATTGAGCCAAAAATCTCATGGCCTTCCTAACTCCAACAAGAAGTGGTAATAAAGGGGCCAAAAGATCCTTTGCATTTACCAAATATGGTTAATTTGACTGGGCCCAGCCATTGTGACAGCCTCTTTTTTTTTGAAAAATAGTAGGAATCTTATCTCAGTCTGAGGCAAATTAGTCAGTCCAGGACAGCAAGTTGTTTCATGTGCTTCCTGTGGGAAGTCAGACTCCTTGGATGAGAGGACTTGACCACTCCTGGCATTCAAGTCTAACTGGCAGCTACCTCAGTTTAATTTTAAAATAAATGTTTAGGGTGTAACATGCTTTGTGCCTGTCCAGACAACACAGAAACAAATACAGAGAATAGGTCTTGCACTGGAAGAGTTGTGAACATCTTTGTTTAGTTTTTCTAACCAAGAATTGTCCCCAGTATCACAGGATAGTACTTCACACAGCTGCTTTAGGAAATACTCACTTTCTTTTGGAGGCTGTGGGTTAGAAACAAACGTATGTTGGGTTTTACTCTGGATTTAGAGAGTGACAGAGAGCTGTTCATATATTTTTTTCAGGATGTTCTTGGGAATCTACAGTTGCCTCACTTCTCTTTGCCTTTGTGGAAGGGATGCCATTATTTTCAGTGACCTAGTCACAAAGGCAGAGAGGAAGGATAGAAGACAACAGATTTGCAGACGTGTATATGTACATATCGGGTCAGCCAGGATACTGCCAACATTGTGGTGGGTGGAAAAGGAGGAATGAGGTAAGTCTGGAAGTTTTTCACAGTTAGCTTTTTAATACCCGCCCATGTCCAAGCCCTATATGATTAATTTCTTCAGCTGGCTGCAGAATTGAACTCCAGGAGATGAAGTCTCTTTTAGATATGACTGAACCCTTTCTGAAATAAGCAAAAACAATAGTGATTGAGCAACATTTTTTTCTGCTTTGTGTTCTGAACATGCAGGGTTTGACTAAAATAAGGAAGTTCATTTATTATCACTCCTTTTTCTTTTCTCTTTTAACAAAAAAAATTATTTTGAGGATACTGACCAAGAGGCTATCTATCTGACCTGTAGGACAGCCAAATATAAATGGAACTGCTATCAGTCCAACAACAGCCCTGCTGTCATTGGTGCCATCATGTACACCATTGCAGAGAGAAAGAAAAGTTGCTTCATGATACTGCATTTTATGTTCGCCTTATGCTGGAGTAAATGACCACTCAGGTACAAGCAAGACACTCACAGCACTGTGTATTATGTCTGATAGTAAGCAGTACTGTCAACCTCAAGCAGTCAGAAATCTGGAGTTAGACCCCCATTCTGCCCCCACACAACTTAGAGTTTGTCTTAACTATCAGCTTTAGAAAAAACACAAACCCTTCCATTTGGAAGGGGAGAATTGCCTTTTGAAATCAGAACCTTTGACTTTTACACTCTGCAGCTATGAGAATTAAACTCTGATTGTTGAACAAGAGTTGATATTCTCATATATTCATATGAGTCCAGGAGCTGAAGTTTTAGGAAGAAAACAGAAATTCGTTGTACTCACACACACAAATATGAGAGGTCGTATCTCTGTGCAAGTATCTCCTGTGCCAGATTACCAGAACTTCAGTATCTAGCCTAGACTTGGAACAGTGACCTTAAATGACCATTGCTGACCTGAAGAATTATTTCACACATACATTTCTTGAAACTAAACAGTAAACTGCATAGATTAGTTTACTAACATATAAGGAACTACTTACAACTAAGAGTTCATTTTGGGTTGTCTAAAAACGATTGAATGGCAAATGAGTAATCACAGCTTTAAGAGGGGCTTTAAGAGAGAATAGCATAGTCAGCCATATAGCTATCACTTTTATTACAATATTGTTGCAGTTTGAACAATCATTAATGAGGCCTTTGTGATTTAGAAAGGATGGAGACTAATTATCTTTTTAAATGTCTAGTAACTTAACAAAAAGTTTTAAATAAAATGTTAGCTGAGCCATGTCAGATGTTCTACCACAGAATGCTATATATAGGCTTTACCTTTCTTTTGCTTGGTATCATGTAATTACAATAGTTTAATTTGCTGATTTTGTGCTGACCACTGACTAAAGGCAAAAAGGTTAAAATGCAAGTTTAATAATTAACTTTTATTGCTAATGCCACAAGCAAGAAAGAGTTAATGATGCCTTAAATTAGGGAACTGAGAGCTAGTGGTAACCAATGGAACTAGTTCTCAAGATTTGCAAAGCATTTGCAGATTTTTACATTTACCTCATAAAGGACACATAAGAAAATCAATAGAGTGTACTTGAAATATATCTCTCCAGAACAGAGGTTCCTGTTCTAAAATATTCTATATATTAATCCTATATATTAATCTGGAATAGTTTGATTATATGTAACACATCTTCAGCACTCCTATTTTACAGTATAGCAATTTCCTATAGCTGAAACATGGTTGTCATTTTGTATTACTTTATGTGAATGAACCCTGCATTCCATGGTGTAATTGTTAGCAAACTAAAAAGGTGCTCAGTTCATCTACATGATGAACATGGGAAAGGGAGGTATTACTAATTGCCCAAATTAAGACCAGGAAATAGCCATATTATATTTAATCTTAAGCAGATCACTACTTGCATTGACAAATTTGGCTTGTGCTTGGCAAAAATGATTTTCACACTTGCAGAAGTGAGACTGCACCTGACCATAAGAGTAAAATCCAATTCAACCAAACAGAAGTTTTTAAAACAACCTAAAAATTAAAAGCGGGAGAAAACAGAGAGCTAAAATAATCGGAAATAGCTTTCTTGCCTAAGAAGTTCTGCTATGGGAACCACTACAACATGTTCTACTGCCTGTACTGTAGGATCAAGTCCTTCAGCCATTATTCACAAATGAACCTGTTTCTGGCTTGAGACTTCAAACTAGCAGATCTTGGCCTTACCAGGACATAAAAATTAAAGAGAGTGAGAGAATAAAACAGACTATAATGAAATAGTAAACAACATGAGAACAAAAAGGAATTGCATTTGTACTGTTTGTGTGAGTCCATTCCCTTGCATTACTGGTAGGATTCAGGAGGGATATGCAAGATCGCACGGTTACCAGGCCTGCCCAGATCTGCACCTAAGTCAAGTACCTAAGTCAAATAAGCCAAAGTTGTGAGCCCCAACAGCTGATAAATAGGCTATTATATAAATGTGGAATAAGCTTTGGGTTAATAGTTAAGATAGTCACATGGAGTTACAGCCTCTGCAGCCTAAACACAGGTCCTTCAAATCTCCATTCCTGTCAATGCCACTGTAGAGCACACAGTTTCCTACTTTTCTGTCTTTTACTTCTAGGTACAGTTCTGCATCGTACCAAGTTCTGGTTATAACATCACAATGATCCCATTGGGCCACAACATCTACAGACCAAGTTACCCACAAAATCAACGTTTCCAGACTCAAACATATACACGTGTCATCTCCAGCATTGCCTGATCCAAAGCAGTGTGTTCACCTGCCATATCTAGGAATCATGTGTCTCTTGTCTAACTGTTCTGGGGGTAATACCACCCTATTTCGCTCTTAAATATGGTATAGGCTCCATCAGTGAGAAAACCTTATGTTCCAAATGTTCTTAAATCTCTTTCCACCACAACTATGCATTGTGCTTCCCTGTGGCGCCTTTGAAAACATGAAAAACATCTGTCAGAAAGATTTATTAGTCCTTTAGCCACTGCTAAATTCTCCAGTGTGGTAAATTGTCACTTTCTGACATTCTTTCAAGAAGGTTTTGTAACTTTTCTGGTATGTCACAGAATTGATAGTTTCCACATTCTGATTATACACCCATGTCACTGAGGAGCAGCAAAGCTGGAATTTCACTGCCTGGAACGCCTTTCTGAAAGTCATTCACATTTCTGTCTGTTTTTTCCCATGAGTTAAGAAAATACTGTCTTTTGATCATACAGACAGACTGTCCTGCCCTCATCCAAAAGGTAATGAGTGAGTTTTACATTAGAGTACAGAGGATGGTTGCCCATTTATACAGAACAAACAAGAAGCCAGGTTTGTGCTTATTGTTTTCTGACAATCCTGCCCACAAATTGAGTACCTTTAGGCACAGATTTTTTAATCTCTGGGCCCACCAGAATACAACTACCTCATGAGCTGCCATAATAGAGTATGCAAGTGAAAATAGGCTTCAGGCATGTAAATCCTGGTCTCTAAATTGAAAGATGAAAGTTATCAATGATGTGTAAAACATTCCGAAAAGAAACTTGCACAGCTATTTAAACATATTTGGGTTTCAAATACCCACTAGTGGTTCAGGATTTTGAAAACCTCACTAAACCTTAAAATATCTGGCACATTTCCTTGAATTATATAGAATTCTTCAGATAGACTTATTGCCCTTAAAATGATTGAAGATGCTCAGAAGTGTTATATTCTTAAATAATTCTTTGGGGGCATTGCTAGAAATATGAAAAATTGTACTGATTTGAAAAAGCATTTAGAAATAAAGTGACAGGTCTGCTCTTCTTAAGGCCTCAGCTACTGAACAGATTCTGATACGGTGAGGTGTGGGATCTCCAGTTAGGCCTTTAGACTCCAAACACCAGATCTTTTTCCTGTTAGATCGCACATCATGTTCAGATACAGTGAGAAGGCATAACTGATACTTTAAACAGATTTCTGTTTGGGAAGGCTTCTCATATCTTGCAAGCTGGCACATCATGTTCTCAGGCTCAATTTCAGGTGACCATGTGGAAAAGCTGTCTTCAAGCAGATCCAGCTGCCATAAGCCTACCTACCTGTTGTAGCTGCTATGACACCGTACTCTGGGGACTGATTGCTGACAGGTGAGGGGGCAGAGGGCACTTCCACTGAGGTGGCAGATTTAGCTGGGGAGAACGGCACTGGTGAGGGAGTTGGAGGAGCTGGCTCACTCAGGATAATTTCTTCTCGTAGTTCTGCTGCAGGATGAGAAAAAAATCATCAAACATAGTTAAAGGTAGAGTCAAGGAACACTGAGAAATTAAAAAAAATAATGCAAGCAATTAAGTTCTGCAGGCTGTATTTCAAGAAATGCACACCAGGAATCACAAATCTTTGGAAGAGTACTTCTATAACATTCAACATTACAGCCTTCATTGTACCTTCATAAGACCTCTTAAAAGAAAGTGCTATTTTTCCTGTTGTATAGATAGGAAACTCACACACAGCTTAAGGCTTATTTTTCTGTAATATACTATTAGATACCTAAAATTAGGAGTCCAGTCTAAACCAGGCACTCCTACTCCTTCTAGAGACATTGGAAAGATAGAGGAATCTCCAGGGTATTCCAATGGCATTTGGTCATGACCTTCTGTCTTCATTGACTACAGAGGGTGACGCTCTGGATAGTTCTATCTGCTAAAGCTTTGTGGAAAGTACACAGGGATAAGCAACTTGTCTGTCAAAAAAACAAGAGGCTATAGCAGGGCAATGAATTAAATCCAGGTCTTTCAACACATAGAAGATACTACTCTAATCACTGTAATGTTCTTCTTCCCATAAAGCTACAGGGTGACAAATTAAGTCACAGCTAAAATGAGTGGAACTTTCCAAAGGCAACAGAGGGCTTTAATTTGCCAAAATTAATGGGAGATGCAAAGAAGGTAGATCACTGAGAATCCCTCATTACAAGGGACTTCCCTAAGCAAAGAGACTAAAGGCAGTCTGTTTGCGTCTGTTCTGGTGAGTCAGTGCAGAGTGGAGCAGGACTCAGAATCTGCTTCTGTACAGGCACTTAGCACATAAGTGTACCAGAAACAATAGCTTTGGGTTTTGTCTTTGCTCACTTCTTCCATCTCTTCCTCTTATTTAGACTGGTAAAGTCCATTCATATCAGTGAATTTACTTAGTGGTAAACCAGGGTGAGAGAGAGAATTAAGACTGGGTTCACTGAAATACAATGGTGGCTTAGGTAGACTGAGGTAAAAGGCTCACTACAAAAATCTCTTACTGAAACACCAAGTGTGTGCTTAGGAATGGGGTTCAGACACCCAGAGTTACATCATGAACCAGGCAGGCTTCTTTCAGAATGTATTAACCAGGGATGCCCCCCTCATGACTTATTTCAGACCATGATAGAACTGAAAAACACTTTGCTTCTAATGTTTTTCACTAAGCCTCACTCGGTTAGATGAGGATAAAGAAATGTCCTAACATAGAAAATAGTGAATCCAGTGGAACAAAACAACAAAAGATGAATAAAAGAACAAACTCACCTGTGCTTCCTTCTCCTTTCATTGCCCTCATTAGCTCATTAGCTCTCTCCTGACAATGGAGTGATTCTAGCAGGTACAATACATAGTCATCGAACATCAAGTGAATAAGGTGAAAAGACCCTGGTAATAATGTGAACAAACAAAAAAGCCATTGACTGTCTCAATACACTCATTAAACTGATTATTATGGTATTCAACACAAACAGTACTAAGTAGGACTGCCTCCATATAATACTGTCACTGAAGTATCTCTCTTACTCAAGGTAAGAGAGGTCAAAGTGAAACTGGGGACTAGCAAACTGTGTTCACTCCTGGATTTATACAGGCTTGTACAAACCCATTATTGTGGTTTAGAGTGCAAGGAGGCTGCCTAGCTGAGAGCTGGGACTTGATGGAGTTTTCTTCTACACTAGCATTGAACCATTTAGACAATTACACTACAACGGATTTGTTTCCTTTTATCTAAAGGACCAGATATAAGTTTCTGTCAGAAGTAGAATTCTGAATTGGCTGCCTTAGTGACATGTCCTGGTACGAATTTTCTGAACTACCTGTGTCATTGGACAAAGAAATGAGAGCCTAATCAATAGGAAGGTAGAAACAACCTTACAAATCTGATGGTATATCTCCAGTGCGCTGCCTGGATTGGATGAGACATCCATTAATCACCAAACATAGAGGCATTAGCAGCAATTGCAGGTATCTTAAATGGAAAGACTTGTGCCAAAGCTTTGCTCTGTCATACTTCTACTGCATTATCTTTTCCTAATTATCAGTTTGAATCATATCAGCAGCATAGCATTTGGCCTGTTTATGTGCTTAGCTCTGAAGATGCCACGGATACAATCTCCTAATAGCCATGACAGGAATGTGAAAAACTTAAGGGCTAAAGGACTAAAGGACATATGGGAAGAGTATGGACAAAAGAAAATGTGGGGGATAGAGTCAAAAAACACTTTGAAAATGAATAGTAAAAGGAGATTATATGGATAGCTATCTGCCACAAATCCTCAAGTAAGATTTGAGTACAGATGGAGAACTTGCTAATGTTGCTAGGAGGAAGAACTGGGTGATGCTATGGACTAGAGTAATGGAAATGAAATTCAATAGCACTCTGTAAGAAATTCTGCCCTTAGAGATTTGTATCATCTTCTGATTTATATACTTCCTCTGCAGAAACAGAAATATTAATACTGTTGCACAAGACACTGGTGAAACCTCACTTAGAATATTGCATGCAACTCTAGTCACCCATGCTCAAGAAAAATTAGTACAAGTTGAAGCTGGTATGGAGAAGATTACCAGGAGGATGCGGGGAATGGGTAATAGATTTTAAATGACTAAAAATGCACAGCTGGCTTCATTTTACAGAAAGGAAGTGAGTTGCTTCCCATAATTTATAAAGAAGGATACATGTCAGGGATGGTGAAGAAATGTTTGCCCTAGAGCACACATAGCCACAAAAATAGATGTGTAAGAAGAGACCATGGATGCATTTCAGGGGAAAATTAGAGGAGCAAAGCATCAGAGCTGAGACATTATGTAGTGTAATCCCGAAAGGAATAACATTCATCTGCAGAAGACGACTGACAAGTATCAAGATGGAGTTTGGTCAGTATATGCAATAGACTCCATGACACAGAGTACCTGTAATAGCAGGATTTGATCATACAATTATTTTTTTACAAAGCTGCTATGTCTATTTGGATTTGCATGGAATACTTAAAATATGTTCATATACGTCATTAAATAACTCTGGCAACTGCAAATGCAGTCAGGTTAAAATAGTAGCCAGTCCAGCAGCTGGCTTAAACCAGAGAAAGATCACCAGCTGAGAGGGAAACAGAAAACAACTACTGTCAGACACACCAAAAAAAGCCTCATCTTGATGTGTTTCTTTTGAAATTCCATTATTACATTTTGAAGAAAAACCCTTCCATGGGAAAAAGATGCAACAAGTTTCAAATTCAATCAAATTCCATAATGATTGGTTTCTTCACAGGAAAGTTAGGTTTATCTTGGGATACTAGCTTTTACCACAACAAAGCATAACTACCCCTACTCCAACTTCTTAAGCATACTGTTGAAGGGCAGAAGAAGTGGTTTGAAAGACCCTGTATCCTTATACAATCCTAGTTGGCAATTCAGCTTTCAAAGTAACTCTGAACACATTCTTTTTCTTTGTGACCTGGATGGTCTTTGTGTTTCATTCTCTTGCTCCATGCCTGCATGGCTTCTGTCCTCACTGATACAAGCTGAGCACACACTGGGAGGTGAACATGTGCCTTTGTGTTCTTGGGCAAGGCAGCACAGAAAAAGGGCATACATGATTGCAACACCTTTGCTAAGGGGAGAAAATCTTTGGTTGTTGGTGAACCTGAAGCATTCAGTTTTTCATTTGTTTCACCTATCTATGCAAATCAAAATGGTAACAAGTTTGCTCAGCCTTGCAAGTGTAAATAGTGGAGATCTTCACTAAACTACTGCAGATAATTTATTTTTAGAAATCTGTTGTGCTCCAAGTCTTGTTAAATAAAATCCTATTCAATTTAGCAGTACAATAAAGACAGTAAGCCAGGCTGATCACCTTGTTACAGACCTAGGATTTCCCCAGTGGAAACATAGATTATCAAGAATCTCTACAAAATGCTCACTCTTCTTCTGACTACAGGTTTTCAGTGGAAAGTTTCTATTGACTTTAGTACAGTTATTACTGGTAAGTATTTCCAAGGCAAGAAAAACAGATCTAAATGCTAGCAAACTTCATGTGGTGCTATAAACCACAGTATTTAGTGTTTCACATCAAATTCCTCCCTCAGCTTTGATTTTAAAAACATTTTTAAGGAAAGTTTCTTGTAGTTTCATAAAAATGTTTGGAACTGCAAACTCTAAACACTGAAATGCTAGCAAGCAAATGACAAAAACACAAGATTCACTATTTTTCAAAAATGTCTTTGTTTTTCATAGGTCTAATGCTTTATTTTGAAGACTTGGGGTTGGCAATACTGAATGCAGCATGTAAAAACACTCTAGTGCCGCTGTCACTCTTTTGAATTTCTCTCTTCCTCTCCTATTATTTCTCCCACTGTGTATTTTTAAACTCTGTATAGAGGTTTTGAGCCCAGAATTTGTGTGAAAGACACTAGACAAACAAGTTGTTGGTACTGAATGAATGCAATATTTTTACATTTTTAAATGAGTCAAATGAAATGTAAGCTATAGAGTGAAACCAATATCAGGGCACGCATTTCAGCCACACAGTGAATAACTATTCAGCATGATGCACAATAATTTATTCTGTGTTTGCAAGCTGCTGTTTTACACATGAAACTATTTGTTTCTTTCAAGTACATCTTTAAGTACTGAAATGGATCCAGCTGTGGCTGGCAAACCATACGCTTCTTTAGGAAGAGGTAAGAAGTCATTCAAGAGACTGTAGTTACAATAAAAAATAGCATTTGGCTCTAATTTTCAGGAGTTAACAGAAATCATGGCAATGATTACCCAGCTAATGTACAGTAAGTATCATCAGCTATTAACAGATACAGCAATTACGTCTAAGTAGCAAAACAACAGTGAGATTTCCAAATCTGGAGAAAATCATGGAGCTTCTATTACTAATTAGGTACTTCATACACTGGATGCATTACCCAAACACTACCACCAACTGTGCCTTTGATATGCATAGACAGGAAGGAGGGAGGGAGGGAGGCAGGCAGAGAGAAAAAGGGTGAAGGAGAGAGAGAAAGAGGAGCTTTTCTTCTGCCAGGGATTGTTTCAACCTGCCCATGCCACCATGCTTAAAAGTTTCACAGAATCAAATCTCTGTGCTAGCCAGTCCAGTGCCAGGTATTCCAACTTCCTCCAACCAGATTTCTGTATCATATATTGAAAAGATAAAACCATACCATCCTGTATACAGTAAAGATCCCATCATTTAACACATTATTTTATTTTTTAAAAAAATTCCACTGTGAACATCTGAGTCTATATATGGTTTGAAGTGGAAAAAAAATCATTAAAAATCAGTCCACTAAAGCAGTTTCCAATGCAGTAAAATTGCAAAGCTTTTTATCTAAGTTAAGAACAAAGGTATAGAGATATAAATACTTAGAATAGTAAATCAATCTTTGTTTCTTTCCATAGAACTCACATAGATGCATACATTTTTTCTAAAAGCTAGAAGGAACTGTGTTAAATTAAGCGCAGAAGAGTTTTTGCCATCTAGCTCTAAGCTGTTTACGTTCAGGTATTATTCTTTTGGAACTGGCTGAACTCTAATTCATGAACAATGTGTGAAATGACCTTGCAGTGAAAGAGTAACATCATTAATACAAATTATTATAAATTTGGGTCCATGGCTAAATAAAATTTGGGACATTTGGGGGAAACAAGGTAGGGATAGCCCAGGCTTCTGCCTGATAGGATGAGGATATGGTTTTGGTATCATTCTCCCCTTTGAAAACCTGAAGACTCAGATCTCTAATGGTGACTCACTAATACCTGTTTGGAAAACTCTTTGCAATGGGAAACCAACAAAAGTAGTTTCAGATTACAATATAAATACAGATTATATTGTGCCTATCTCTGATAGTATCTGAATTTATGCTGTCAGATGCTTATAATATCATAAAGGACATCAAAGCTCAGCTGGCAGAAAACCTTGCAGTTGTTCAATGCAGAGCCTTCATAAATTCATTCGTTATTAATATTCTACTAACATATTTGGACAAATGTGCATTTATAAAAAACACCCCTCATGCAAAATCTGGTCCTAAGTGACTGTAAATGTTCACACTTATGACACAGCAGTCCCTTTTCAATCATTCCTGCTTTTAACTGATTTTAATCTGAACTGTTTGTATCCCAGGATTCAAGACAAAGCCCCTTTTGAAACTGTATAGAAAAGCAACATGCTTTTTCATTTAAAAAGTAAAAGTCTATTTTTCCACCGTGACTGAATTCTAAGAGAATGGAAGAGAATCTGTCCAGGGGATAGAAACACGCTCATTTTGCGAAGACTAGTTTAAAATGCTATGTCCTTTAAAAGCAGAGCTGCAAAGTGGTTCACTGGAGAGCTTTTCATCCACTTCAGAGCAAAGTCATATCTCTTAGCACAAGTAGTCACAGTGGTTTGGGTAACCAGGCTCACTTTGCACTGAAGTGCATTAGGGAATGCTCCTGTAATCAACTCCTCCAGCTGACCTGTGACTGATAATTCCAGCTACTGTCTGACAACAACCAGAAGGAAGTAGTAATGTTTTCAGCTCCCCTGGCTAGATCTTGCAGACAGACATCTGTCTGAGCATTATTTCCAAATGTCAGTAGCTCCAACTCTTTTTTTAATAGAGCCCTGGACATGTGAAAACTGGTTATGTTTTCATTTAAACTGTGCATTACAAGCCAGGATATAGATTTTTTTGACTGTGGCATGCAATTATTACAACAAAATGAAAGTACCAAAGCTGGGTGCACTGTGCAAAGTCATGTCCCGAATCACTCGCGTGCCAAAACAGGACCACATCAGGAGGAACTGCTGAGCTACTTTCTTCAAAGAACCTTGTCTCTTGGCAGCTACCTGCAAAAAAGCCAGATATATCTGACGTGGAGAAACTTTTTTTTCTACCAACCGATACAGCTGAAGGATGCACATATATGTCTTTTTTTATACTAAAAAACTACTTACCATTATCTTCACATTAAAATATATATCAAAATTTTAAAAAACCCCATCACTTACACAGAAAGCCACCTTGTAACTTATACAACCTTCAGAAAGAGGAAATAATGAAGTATTATTCAACACCAACATGGAATTTCCTTTATAAATGATGAAAAGACTGCCAAAAAATTTCTCTGATCTTCATCTTAACCTAATTACTTACATGTTCATGCTTGCTTCCTAGTCAAGAAAGCAATTTATGATCAGGAATGCTTGATCTACACTGAAAATTTATATTAATATTTAAATTAAAGTTTACTCTTGAATATAATTCTCTTTGTTCCATCGTGTTTTTATTTTTGTGAATTCACATAGTCATTTCACTGTCAAAAATACTTTCTAGAAAGCACACCTTAGGGATCAACTCTTCAAAAATTTATTTACTATAGCCACATGTGAGTTAAAGAATTAGGTTCATCCAATTAGCTAATAAAATTCATGTCAAGTTCTTAAAGGAAATTAACAGTTATGGTCTGAATTTCAAAATGCATTCCACTGACTAAATGAGAAGTTACCTAAAACTACCAAAATAATTGCAGTAATCTGGGGAGTATCTGTTGTTTTCTGCATGGATCTTTTGCAGCAGAAGAGGCAGCATTTTTTTTTTTTTTCTACTTAGCTCTAACAACTGGAATGAAGAGTTGAAATTCTAATAGAACATTATACTACAAAGTACAGTTAGAGACAGAAGTTAAAAGTCATATAGTTTCATATGCTATGTAAAATGATAGTGATGCCTGATCACTCTTGAAAATATTTTTTAAAGATTTGTTAGTAGGTTTATGCACACACTTAAAATAAAATACAAGTCCTTGGTATCCTGAATCAGCTCAAAAGGCAACATAAATGTGTCCTTGACTGAATGGTAATGTATACTTTCATCCTTACGTTTGAATGTACATAAGTGAATGAGCTAACCTAAATATTTTTTAATCAAATCTTAAAAGGCCAGACTAGATTATACCTTTTATTTGCATTATGTAGTTAAGATGACTCTGAATTCATCTATCCATACCCCTGAAATACTGATTTGATTGGAAACCTCAAGCCTCTTCCATTCTTGAGTATCATCTTTTGGGACAGAATACAGAACAGCAGAAAAAAGCAGAATCCTGAATGTGAGCAGTTCTCATACGGAGCATGAAAACTGGTGAGATTTTGCCCATTGTTGCTTTACTTCTGCTTATTACCAATGCCTGTCTTTTTTTTTTCCCCTTCCTTTCTATTTTTGCTAAAATCTATGACCTGAATAGAGCTCATAATGCACATCAGTGACTCAGATGCTTACTCCTGCTTACCAACCTTTACAACACATCTGTCCACCATGGAATCCAGCCACTCGATGTACAGCTCAATGGGGGACTGCTCCTCCAGAAGGTGATCAAACTCCTGATACACTGGCAGGCAAAGAAAAAATAGCCTATCTCAGTACTTGGATTCCATTTCAAACAAAAGAGAAACAAATCACAAAAAGCTGACAATAACATCACAAGTTTGGTGTGGTTTTTTTATAATAGATTGCTTAGCTATAACAAATATATCTTTCTTGGTGCTGACCCAATAAGTTTGCTTGGTCTCTTATCTTGTTTCTACTGAAAGTGATGGAGTCATTTGAAGTGGTATTTTAATGTAAGCAAATCAGGACCTATTGTTTAAAATTAAACTTTTGATTTAAGCTTCAGCTGGCTGGTGTGCCCGGAAGTGAAACGTTTATGGTGTTCTCTATGAAGAGTGCGAAGCTAGGCCTTGACCCTGGTGATGAAAAAAGGTCATGCATGAAATTGATTTAGAAGTGCATAAAGAATCTTCCAAGCACCAAGTGGATGAGTATTGTTGATAGGGCTCTCATCTGTATAATGCTTTAGTTGCAAAAACATGATTTAACTGCTGCAAATCTTCTATTGGCAATGCCAGACACATACACAAAGAATTTCCATAAAATTCTGCTTTTTCAAAACAAATTGCTACCAATGCACAAATGCTATACTTAATTTATGAAGACGAGTTTCAAAAAGCAACCTGTATACTTTTTAACCTCTCCCAGGTACACATATTCATATTTTAATACAGAAAGCAAAACCAATCAAGTCATTCGACTGCAGCTCTTAAAACTGCAAGACTCTAGTTTATTTATGAGAATCAATGGCTGGAAGACAAAGAATTATGTGCCTTGACACCTTAAGAAACTATTCTTCAACTCAGCTAAAATAAAAGGCCTGTTAAGTCAAGAAGAAAGATATTTTCTACCTGCTGTGTTACAGAATGATCTCAACGTGCTATGCATTTCCATTTATGCTTAATTACAAATAACAGGAAGAAGGAATTTCCCACCATAGGAAAGATAGTGATGGAGGTGGAGGCAAAGCTTAGAGAAGATAGCTAGAGAAGTGAGCCAGAGAGGCTATCCGAGAATAATGTAAAGAATGAGCTCCCTGGTCTCT
>NW_010544254.1:43048-59986 GCF_000687285.1 Phaethon lepturus | reverse complement strand
CAGGAATGCATTTGCTTCACATCTGACTTTAACTTTGTTTAACTTAGACTTGCAAAGGCTGAATAGTCAGAAACATTAGTTGGGGAAGAAGGGAAATAATGATGTTTGGCCTACCCTTATCTTGCTTCATTGAATGGGCAATCTTTATTTAGAACAGGACCATAGAGAAATCTAAATCTTGTCTCCTTACCTGAGTATTTGGCTGGACAAAAACTGCCTGATACAGCAGATGAAGTAATTCATATGCTGTACAAAGAGGAGAGCAAGAGTGGAAAAAAAAAATCAGTTGCCTGCTTTGCTGCTGGAGCAATGCAACTGTGTAAAACAACCTATTTGAGAAAAGGAACTGTTTAGCCTTTAGTGACTGTTAAAAATAGCTCAACAGAATCTGAGAAAGAGGGAATAAAGAAGAAACTATGTCAGAGACAGCTACTATAGCAGAGCAGGAAAGAGCTTCTCTTATACCTAGTGATTTTTCTCTGTTTTTCTCTAAGCTTGCTTATAGGCTTATAAGCTTTTTTTTCCCCCAGTTACAGTAGCTGGAAATTGTACTTTGCTGGTTACTAATACCAAGAATGTGAAAGCAGGTCTTAATTCCGTATCATATGAATCATACAAAGTGCGATCTTTGAAAAGATCTTTGGCCAAGTAGAATAAACATCAAAGATGGGGGGGGAAAAAAAAAACGTAAGTTCAACAATAATCTCTAGACATATCTGCACATCTCAGTGGAATCCCATCTCATGATGAACATTCATATAAGGTTACCATTTCTGGGTAATTGCTTATTGGACTATATGGGCCTAAAACATGGAAAAACATGTTTTCAAATCCATTAGCATTCAGGAAAATTACATTTGATTTGATTACACTTAAACTTGTATTTAACTAGTCAGCACATAAATTAAAAGCTTTCCTAAACAGTAAGAACTTTCTGAATGCGGGCCAAAACTGTTGCTGCTGTAAGGGGTTATAACTTTGAGAACTCTTTCTTTTTTGGACAGTGTGAGGTTGTTGGATAGATATTGAAAATCTAACAGATGGCAGAAGGACACACCCATCTTCTGGACTCCAGCCTCACTACCTGCTACCTCCCCTGCTGACATGTCAACTTTCTATCTCCTCAAAAGGGAAGAGGGCCATGTCAGGAAATGAATCAAGGGCTAAGAAGGAGAGGAAAGAGTACCAAGCACCTCTTGCTAGAAAACAGAGCTAACAGAGAATGCAAGGCCTGGCCGTAAACTGGGGAGTAACACAGTAGGACGAGTGCAAAAGTCAACCTTGCAGGGTCCAGCGTGCATGTGAAGGTGTCACCCCTCCTCTTCCCAGCCACTCACTGAGTTACCCCACTAGCAAACCTACCCTCATAGGGCTCCCACAAGTGGTTGCCCGGGTTGCTCCCCATTAAGGCTGGTTCTGGATAAAAGATTATGGTCATCCTCAGGAAAGAAATGGCGATACAATTGGTGGGTTTACAGGGAACTGAGGTTATGAATGATGCTGAAGACAAAGCTGGTCACCTCTGGTGCCTCAGAGGGACAAACTCAGTGAGCTTAGGGTTACACTTAAGCTTACAACCATGCACACTTGCTGGACAATGCAAGTTAAATGTTATATTTGCAAGGAATTTTGACTCTAAAACCAATTTGCCAACATCTCCAAAGTCACTTTTCAGTTCATGCCCTTCACTATACTAGGCAGAATCTAAATTAGCCAATGTGCTTCCTTGATATGGGACTTCTACTTATAAAAGTTCAGGGTAAAAGCTTTCACCATCAAATGATCTTGTTTATGAAAACACTGTGTAAAAGGGATATTTTTATAAATAAAAGTTTACAAGGGACTCAAATACACAGTCACTTTAGTGTCAAAGCCATTCAAAAGACAACTCCCCTGGAATTCTACAGCAGGAGAGACTGGAGTTTATCAGATTCAGTGGTTAACTCATAGAATTAATTTGCTCAAGTTCATGGAAAAAAGTCCTCCTGAATTTGGGTGCAAGTTTTGTGCCATTGGCTGTTCTGGATACTAGAAAGAAATTTGTTCATGGAAGAGTGCCCAGATCTATGCTTCAAAACATAAGACTTTGACAGGGCTTTGCCTTACGTTTTGATAAATGTCTCTATCTTAAGCCTCCAAGCAAACCAAATGGCTGCAAAAACAATGTTACTTTCACTGTGCTGTTTCCAGCAGGAAACCAAGTTAACCTGGCTTTATTTGAGTGTTCTGCTCTTACATTGCATGATGAGCTTTCTGTGTTCCTCCCGTGAGTCCTCCATAGTATAGAGGGTTTGTTTGGTAATGCTATTCAGATCCACATTCCTCCAGTCCTCCAGCATTTGAAATGTGATGTCTGCACTGTGGATCACTGTTCTTGATGCCTGTAATCCAATCCAATCTATTCATTAGTTCATGGTTTATTAGGTTAAAAAATAGGCTTTATCCCCTTTTACGCTTCCTTAGCTAGGCCCACTAAGTTGATTCTCCTCATGGACCCCCACCCACCAGCTTGATGTCTTACAGACATTACAGGGCCCTCTAACCACAGAGAACTCCCAAGTCATTTTGCCTACTTTAATCAACTGCAAGTGGTTTGCTTGCATCCACCACAAACACCGATGAGCAACCCTAATCTGGTGGGGCTGTTGCTAGATTCCTCAATCTCTAACAACTCTGTTGATTTTCTTGACCAGCTCCAGTTCAAAGAAAAAAAAAAAAAAAACAAACCAACAAGAAAAGTCAAGCCAGAACCAAACAAAACCCAATCAGGTTTGCACCCTCCCCTTTCCCAAACTATGAAGACTCGCATTCTTCCTTCAGCCATGTGAAAAGGTTAAAGCTCATTTGCCTCCACATCAGATCTGCTTCTTGGCTGGTAAAGACAGCGGTCTGCTGTTGATAATGGGGAGGATGGGCTGAGAGGAAAGTAAGTGACATAAGGTCATGGTCATATAACATACACCAGATCTCTGTAAGTTAAGCAGAGATGATAACCCACACTAAGGTTATCCGCTTCCACAAGGAAATGATGCATTTGAAGAGTTCTTCATGTAAGTAAACTGTTTGATCCCAGGTCTGATGCAGAAGGTTGTGGTCTCTGTATCTTGATTTCCTCTGAATCCCTACGGACCTCCAAAGTTCAGTGATGATCCACAATGTTTGGGGAAAGGTAGCTCTGGCATCTCTGCCTCCACCACTAAAACAATGGAGGAAGAAATCTACAAAGAAGTCCTTGCAGGAGTGTTATTTTTCCCCAGAGCTTCTTCCTGTGGGTTTCACTACTTACAGGGTTAACCTGGGGTGTTGGATACACCTTCCAAAAGTGCAGCTTTCAGTGCAACAGGGAAAACAGTCTGCTCCAATACATGGGTGAAACATCAATGAATTCAATGCATCCTCCTCCTTTTTATACTACACAGAGTTCGGCCTCATGAATTTTTGATAGGTAATTGTGATCAAAACTAACTGGTGAAAAACAAACACTTCAGAATAGTTTTTATATTCACTTGCTATGGTTGCAAGAATATTTCTATTTAAAACCCCAGTGGTTCAATCATATTCGTTTTTACTAATTTGCATTTGATTTATAACATACAATAGGCCTGATACAAATTGCTCTGAAATCAAAGGAATGCCTCTCATTTATTTCATGGAAATGAACCACATCTTCAAATCAAATAGTAATTTTGCTTCATAGAAGTTCCCTGCTGAATTTATTGATGAGGGGTTGCCACTTGTCTAGAAAAGCATTTTTTGCTGATTACTTTTTGGTTTTGTAAAGGTGGTCACAATAAATATTGGAGACAAACTGCTAACATGATCTCTTCCTCTTTGGGTAAAGTCTAGCCTGCCAATTCATAAAATTATTTGAAAAGTCAATAAAAATGGCATTCAGCAAACTTGGGTAACTGAAATATTTACTTGGCAGAGATGATTTAGTGATGTCTGTCGCCGGAGTATTTGTGAGAATCTTCTAGACACTGCAGGAAAGAAGAGAGACATATTTATGTAATGTGCTAAATAAAGACAATTATTTCTGAAAATACTAAATTAAAACAGGAACCAAAAAACTATATCCTGTTTCCTATATACAATTGTGGCTACATAAAAATCATTCAAATAACCCAGTTTTAACTTAGTTTAAACCTTGACCTAAACCCTTAAATCTGGATGCTCAATCAGTTTGAGAGAGGCATATTACATGCAATGATTTATAGATGCGGTGAATAATGAGATGACAAGAGAAATGTAAAGGACAATGGAAGAGCCTCACTTGTTCAGCACAGCAAATTTTCTTTTGATACACAAAGGAACTGAAGACCAGAAAGAACCATTTAATAGAAAGAAAAATGTTGGTGCAAGAACAAGTGGGTGTAAAATAATGATAGCTACATTATGTGTGTAAATTAGAAAAGGTTGCTAAGTCTTAATGCAAACAAGTTTTGGAGAACTCTTCTGACTGGACTAGTAGGAATTAAAATCAGTTTCAGGTAGAATTTGATCAAAGTTTCTGAAAGAGATTACATGATGTACTAACATACTATGGGGTAAAATGGCCCCAGAGGTACTTGCCAGTCCTCTGCTCCTATTTTAGCTTTTTCAAATCAATATGGCCTTTGTATTAAGATACTTCCTATACTTGGATTTTAAAACGTTGTATTGTGCATCTTCTGTCTGCCATCTGTGACTCGGGAACTGCAAACCTGACCAAGGCTTGCAGTTACTCCTGTCAGTACCTCCATTGGCTGTGTACACTATCACAAATTCTCATGAGGAAGAAACAATTGCAGAAGCAACCGAGGCTCATGTAAAAGCTAGGATGCTCTCAAGTTTTTCTTTATACTACAATCACCAAAGACTTGCTGATCTATCCAAACAGGCATTAGATGTGGCCACAGAGTAGGTTTCCCCTCTGTACTGTATAGAGGCAGTTAAAGGGTACAGATTAAGAATGACTACAAAACATATTGTCTGTCTTTTTGTCTCTCCCTCTAAGATCGGAAAAGATTTTGCTGTTGCAGATTTTCAAAATTTTTGAACTGACAAAGATATGATAAAGCATATTCTCAGTTCTGACTTTGTGTAACTTTTAAAATATATTAGTAAGCAATGCAAAAACAACTAAAAATTAGTTGTTCCAACTTACATCCTAACTGTTCTCAGTAAAATATACACCTAATTTTCCATGCTGATCAAAATAGTTAATCCTTCTCCTAAATTAGTTTTTGGGGTTTTTTTTTTTCCCCTTTAACTTTGTGGTGTGGAATTTAGTGCTCATGAAAGGCAAAGAATTGAGAGCTGTGAAATAAAGCAGGCTTTATCAATAGGTGATGTGCACTGCAGGCATCTACAAAGCACGTCTGAAAAGGACTAGTGCCCTTTCCTGTGGTGACAGGGTAATTTGATCTCCTTCATTTTTAACTCTGGCACTTTTTTGAGTAAGGGCCTCAAGCTGTATTCAAATTGTGCTAGCCTAAAGGTTTGTTTAATAATTTCCTTTGCCTAATATCATCCCTAATGTTTGCTTACTATCAACAAAATTAATTTCTTATCAGAATCCACAAGAAAGGAAAAGCAATTCTTCTCATATTGAGCAGTGCCTCATTTCACTAAAAGAAATTGGTTCTCACGAACAAGTGGAGATTGTAAGTGAATGCAAGATTTATAATGCTGACAGGTTTTAATTCCTAAAAGAACACTGGTCTCACTCCAATTAATTTGTAATCAATAAACACTATATACATCCAATAAACACTATATACATCCCAGGTTAATAGGACAGAGTTTGGGCAATACATACATTCAAATTTGATATTTCGTAGATTTTCTGGTAGATCATGGAGAGCTACTTTCAGCCACTCATCCAGTTGCTTTGCAAACTTTCGGATCACTTGCGTCAAACTGAAAAGAGAAATCACTGTATCAGAGCAGGTTTACTCTGTGCTTTATTCTATAAAATCTGTGAACTTATGAAGACTATGGGTCAGTTATTTACAACTCCCTATTATGCAGAGTTGCTAACATATTTTGGTTTGTAGGCATGAAGATAAACTTCTGAAAATATTTGCAGGAAAAGGAAAACATATCACCATGTTCAAAACCTCAGAGTGGAAGTCTCTGCGCTGCACTGCATTCATACTTATAAACAGTATTCTTAGCTTGAAATAAAATCATTCCCACTCTATACAAACATTAAAAACATAAAATCACCACTTTTTAAAGAAGACAATAGATCAAGCTTTGGATTTCAGCTCAGGTGTGGCCACATTTATAGAGATGTAGACAGGGATGTGCAAGTGAAGCAACAACCAACTTTGCTGCAGGCTGGAGACCATGAGTGGGTGGTGATGGTGGGGAGGAATTTCCAGGCCAAGTCCACACAGGTGGGGGAAGAAGGGGTGGAGCAGTACCTGCCTGCTTAGCTCTGCACAAGGCAGGAACTTTCCCAGACAAATGAGATTTCTCTCCTCTCCCTTACTACCCTTTCCCGGCGGCTCCATCATTGCCTGCTAAACTTGGTAGGCAGCTCATTCTGCTCTTCTTGGAATTGCTCAACATAAAATGACAGTTTTCAGGAAAAGTTGCAGGGTGTTGTGCAGGGGAGCCTAACATTTGGTTCTGTCAGACTGAGCTGCACTGCCTGTAGTAGTACTTGAGATGCACAAATGAGAGAGAGAGGAAAGATGTGAGGAACTTTCTCTTTCAGCCAGGCAGCTTTTTCTGTTTGTACTCATAACACTCTGCATTGAGAACAGAGCTGGTAACATAAACATGGCCGTAGGCCTGCTCTGCTCCACGCAGACATATAGGGGATGAATTGCAACTGCTGCACCCACTAAAAAGTGGCTTTTCTGGACAGCCAACATTTGTTTCCAGCAGTTCCTCAGAGGATTCTGGCTGAGTCAGCAAGATTTCCTTCAGGAGCTTCCATTGCAGTGAGACCCTTCTTCACCCCCTCCAGTGCAGGCTATGGCTTAATAGCCACAATCTGGCCCTTTATATGCATTACAAAAGTCTATATTCACACTCAAGTCTCTCCTTATTTGCTATGAAAGAACTAAGCAGCTTGAGAAAAGGACTGCTGTTCTGTTTAATCCTTCCAATGAAATAGATTTGGGGGGGGTGAGGGGCAAAGCCTGTAAAAATGTACATGTCTTATCAAGGAAAGCACATGCCTACACAGGTTTCTTGTGGAAATAATACTTCACCTGTATTTTAGCAGTCATACAGTGTGTCTAGGAGAGCAGAACAACAGCTTGAAAACATTTGCCATAATTAGAACAGCTTTAAAATCTTGAGGGCCAAATATACAACACCAATAATAAACTCTTAGAGCAATATTCTTACAAATTACTCAACCTCAGGAAAGCATCAAATAATACTAAAGATGTACACATATATTTAGAAAAAGAGAGTTTCCTGATGCTCATATTAGGAAAATCAAAGGGGGAAACAGGTTGACTGCACTCAGTGATTACACTTTTTGCTGTAAACTGCTGATCTCTGTCCTGCTTTACCTATATAAACAATACTTCTCAGACTCAGATGAGCTCCAGGTAGGAAGTGAACAGCTAAGATCTACCACATGGAATGAAGTGAATTTAGCTTTTAAACAAAGGATGCAAATACTTGTTAATATTAATACAGTGATCCTAAAATAAGCATGCACCTGTTCTTCATAGGGTAGTATTTAAATTAAACCAGCTTGTCCAAGACTTCACAAGTATGATCTTCACGTTTTATTCTCCTGGCAAACATAATAACAACTGGATTCCAAGAGTGTAAACAGAGACAAATGCTTAGGTTGCAGTGTCTGAATATGTATATGAATATTTACAAACAGAGCAGCCAGGCCAGCTCCTTTTGTCACTATAATTCAGAATACCCTAATGCTGTTATCCCAGACTACCAGAAAAGTGTTTGAAAGTTTTAGAAGACAGTGTGGCACTCTGCAGCCTGCAGATTTCTGACATCACCTGAAAGTTGGGACATGACTATCAGCTTTATGTTAATAAGCTAGGAAAGTGATATCCTTTATCACAAAAAAATAACAAGTTTTTCACGATACAAGTCTTTTTAAAATCTGACCATTTCTTCGGGAACATGTCAGCTCTTCTGCTCCTTTGAATTGACACTGTGATTTAAACTCAGGAAACAGGTGGCAGCAAGCAGCTTTCTGAGAACTGGTGCCATTCTCGAAGAAAACAGGTATAACAAAGACAGCTGAACTAAAAGTGGTCAGTGCTGCTAGCTATACTGACCTGTCAGGCAATGCTTGTAATACCGTTGGCATCAAAACTCCAGAAATTGCTTTGTACAGAATTGAATCACAAACTCCCACTATATTCACTACAGTTGAAGAACCCAACACGGGCAGCATATGAGGAGGCATCCCTTGCCAAAAGTGCAGAAGAAAACTTTGAACCTGCAATCACAAGAAGAAGAAGGAATGTTTAAGTGAAAATAATCAAAGGCCAAAAATACCATTTTCCTTAAATGACTCGGCTTATATAGCACTTGTTTCAGCCCAGAGCTGGACTGATTGTGTACAACACAGGCAAGGCATATTCCTTAACTAGACAGGCTTATACTGTAATGCAGTGCACAACAGGATAATCAACCAAAGGGTGAGGAAACACTCTGAGTTTGTGACAGGGTGTCTTTGTGTTACTACATTAGAGACCCATGGGAACCACCAGATTTTTACCTTCCATCAATGGCTGGTGAGTGTAACTCTTTGGCTTCCACATGTCAAGCCTTTTTTTCTCTCTGTGCTCTCTGTCTTTACAAAGGAATGCAATCTAGGGTTGGTGCAGGGAGGGAGAGGAGGATAGCACATGGCTTACAGGGGTCAATATACCATTTTCTGTCTTCATTTTGGAAAGAAACACTACACTTTTGGATTTCTTCTTTCCTCCACTATGAAGGAAAGAAAAGAAAGAATGGAGAAAGACAAAAAAGAAAATGGGGAGGAGTTTTCAGACACAGCAAAATATACCTCTGAAAATTTTCATTTAGGAAATAAAGGTGTCAGTTCTACAGGGGTCAGAACACCAGCATTTGTAACTGATAACCCTTTGCACACAATCTGTACTGAAATAAGTAATCACACCAGGTGCAGTAAAGAATATTTGCCATTTATATATTGTTGCTGCTCAGCCCCTTCCCTACCTGACAAACAGATTCGCTAACAAAATACAACGTCCAGCTCTTAAGAAAGTATTCTGAGTCTCATCCAGCAAAACTTCCTGAATATGTGGCACATACTTCTCTCACATGGAAACGTCTAGACTGGGTACAATGACTTAAAAGAGCCTCAGCTTTAAACAAGAAGAGTGTGAGAATTAAACAGTGAGAGGAAGAAAAGCAGGGAATTTCTTGCCATTGTTCAGAAGCAGAGTCAAAAGACCCATTTCCTTTGATTTTTTTCCAGGACCTAGATGTCATATTTGAATCAGGCCCTCAGCATCTCTGTGGTCAGGTTTGTTTTCCTGGACTAGAGGCCATCTCCACATGCAATATAAAACTGCTTGCATTCCAGTAATGTTTTATTTTTCAGCTCTAATTATAAAACTGTCTGCATGCACTGCCAGGAAACCCTCAGATTCAGTCAGATATGCAACAGGTACAAACCTTATCTGTCTGTAACGGATGTATCAACTGCTGAGCAGTGTGTGCATTCCTAGCTGCACTGCAGTACAACTGAGCAGTTGGGGACTTCAGCTATAGCTTTCTGGTATGTCTGGGAGGCTGTAGGCCCCCCACTGCCCTGCGCCATTGTTAATAGACCAGCAGAGCCCACCATTTTGTCTGTGGCACCTGCCCTGGGTTTGTGCTGAACATCCAGAGGAACTCCTTCAAACAGAGCTCAGTCCCAACTCTAAGCTTAGAAAAGTGGTGATGGACACACTTCTTGAGTTGTAAGAAGTGGATTGTCCAACATCTTATAAGGGGATATTGCTACCTTAATCTTTCTGGAGAATGCAGAGAAAAAAAACATTCCATTGCTTTTATCCCTCTAACTTGCACAGTGTTATAAGTGAGATTTAACACTATCAGCCATGTATTATGTACTCAAGTATAGCTATTGTTCATTATTCATTAAAAGGATTAGCCACCACAAAATCAGAAGTTTGTAATATCACATTCAAAATAAGAGCTCAGATCCATTAACATCTTATATATATCATTAAACTACAACTGTAGTTTCCAACCATACCTCATCAAAGTTTGCTCTTATTACAGTGTCTAGTATCCTCTGACAGTGAGTTCTATACATCATAATAAAGGTAGAAACCTGAAAAAGAATGAAAGGGAGACACGCAAAAGACCACTCTATTTTAGGAAATCCACTTTTTAAACTATCAGAATATAGAGCACAAAAAAGTAAGTTTTTTTCTTATCTTACCTATGCACAATTGCAAAAATAATGAAATCGGTTAGAGTCTAGTTAGATTAGTTAGAATAGCTTTAAGATGAGGTTTCTTCTTAAAAGTAAATTCTCCCTTTGAATTCATGGATTTTACTATGTCAATGGGGATTCTTCAAATGTAAGAGGAGCAAAAAGCCTCAGTGAGATCAAAGACGAGAATGTGGCCCTAATTAGGACATAAAGAACTACAAAACCCTATTCTTTTGTCCACTTCACATTGATACTACACATGTGAATAGCATCAGAAAACTAGCAAGCTCAGCCAAGAGCAGCCAGAGGACTTTTGTCATATGTGCAGACAGGATTCTCTTAATTTCTAGTATAGAAGGATAAGAAATGCACCAAGTCTCTCTTTGCTCAAGAGACCATCAGAACTGCTATTCAGTTTGCCATCAAATGTGTTCACAGATTAAAGAGCTGTAACATATTAAAAACAGTTATCCTCAAACCTCACCTGTTGTTTGTATGTAACTTTAAAAAAAACATGCACAGGTTTTAGAAATATCATGCAGCTGATAGCATCAGCTGTCTATTTTAAGGGAAGATATTTTTTCCTATTACATGAAGTAATTCAGTCCCCTGTTAATAAAGTCAAAACTTTATTAAACTTAGTCTAATTTAAAGTCTTTATATTTTAGATAAAGCTTTCATCCAGAGCAGGGAAAAAAAAACAAGACAAGATGAGAAAAGATTTCCAAAGTGTTACCTTCTCCTCTGGCAGACTGGCTGGCAGATTTAGATCTTTGACATTTGGAAACTCTGGCAGTAATGTTCCCAGTTTGGATCGTGGTGAATACGCCACTGTCTGTTTGGTTACTTCTTTTTTTCCTGTTTCGTTGACCCAGGCTGCTCCTTTTTTAGAATACATCACATCATAATACTGGGAGTTTTCTTTCACTGCAATTCCATAATAATGGTACCTGATACACAGAGATGTACACTTTATAAAGCTGACTGTTGTAAAATTAAACAAAAATAAAATATATGGGGGTAAGAGAAACTGATAATGCTAATGATTTCTACAGCAAAACAGACTGTGCAATAGTTTATATATTATTAACAAGCATTGATTCAGTAGCAGAACATTGCGGTAATATATTGGGCTTCCAATTTTCATTCCATCTGGTAAAAGTATTTCTCTTCGGAGTTAATAAAGCTGAGACTGTTGCAGGGTAAGAAAATAATGGACTTGCATTTTTTTTCTTCTTAGGAAAAAAAAAAGCATCCTAAAGCTACTTGTTGGCAGAGCTCTGCTGTGCAGCTGCTCCTTTAGTTTAGCAATAGTCAGAGGTACAGACCCTCTGGACTGGCCCT
This sequence comes from Phaethon lepturus, assembly GCF_000687285.1. Classification (NCBI taxonomy): domain Eukaryota; kingdom Metazoa; phylum Chordata; class Aves; order Phaethontiformes; family Phaethontidae; genus Phaethon; species Phaethon lepturus. The sequence goes on along the minus strand of NW_010544254.1, from coordinate 48,240 downwards.
TCTGTTGTTTTTTCAGCTCCTTGATTCTCTGACTGTTGAGGGCTGTTTTGATCCCTGAAAAGCATAAGCCTTTATTGCAAATTAGTTGATCAGAAATGTTTCAAAAATTGAAAACACTTCAGTGAAAAGAGAGGAGAGGAAAAAGGCTTGTGCTGGAAAGCAATGAATAGTAGGAAATCTACAGTTCAAAATTAGTTGCTTCATAAGTTAGCATCAGCACTGGGCTTAGATCAGTGAGATGCTGCATTGTAACTCTGTGCAGACCACAGTGGGAGTTACACAGTGTGGCTGTGCTACAAAAATGGATCGGTGGCCTTATGGCACAAATTCGTGCTACAGCTTAGTTGGAAGCATTGATTATCCAGTCTAACTCTTGCATCAAAGCAGCAAAGGTAATCTTATTCCTTTCGTAATTTGCTAACTTTTATTTCAGTTTCTCAGCTGTAGACACCTCCAACTCATCAGCTAAGTTTTTAATGATTACAAAAGGCATCACAAGATTGTATTGCTTGTATACCTTTGATTTACTCTACTTTCCTAGAGGGATTTTCAATGATCTTCCAGTTCTGTCCTTACAGCCTCTCAAAAGCCTATCAGACCATGATGAGACACTGTTTTCTGGATCCCACTATGGTGGCAGGAGAAGTTACCATCTCCAGATGTTTGTTGTTCTCCCCAGCCAGTTACTGATTTCAGAGTGCTGTCAGCAGATCTGTTCACTTGAACTTAAAATAGGGTCAGTCTCTTATATTAAGCTTCCTTTTAAATCAATTCAAGAAAAAAAAAGAATGAAAGCCTGGAAAATGTAGTGAAATGTCACTGTGCATTATTTAATTTCTGGTATACTTCACTTGGCAGTAAACTACATAAAATAGTTTTCCAGGTAGCTTCAAAATCATATAGACAACAATAGAAAAATTAACTCTGAAATTTTTCCAAATAGCTTCCTCCTTCAGTAATTTTACCATCCCAAATGGCAAAAACTCACTGCTGCAGTTTACAAAGATTCTTTTCCAAGCACTTTTCTGCATTTCTAGCAGAAAAAAACCCCAAATTAATTCAATAAACAGGGCTTGAAAGTTTGATCCATAAAGAATAACATGCAGACTACACAATTGTTTTTGTGGTAAATAGTGGAATGCTTTTTTCTCCCATGGATCCAGTATCTGCAACACTCCCTTAAAGACAGAAGTAAAATTCCCTTTACACCATGTAGTTTCCATCAGTTTAACTAACCTCTTGTGTACATAATTGAAGAGTTTCAAGCGACAGTACAGAAAGAAATCATCTTTTATGTTTAGCTGCCTTCTCATGGCTCACCTGTGGTGGTACTGTTTTTAAGCTCAGTGTAATAGAGAACATGCTTACAGCAATAGACCCAGCTGCAAAAAAGAAAGCCTCACAACTGATGACCAAGAGTATAGCACCATTGTATCTCTGAACTTTGTAACGTTACAAGGCAGCTGTGCTATAAAAAGACTGAAGGCAGAACAGTGTGAAGTCAGATAATCTTAACCACTTCTATGGCTGAATTTTCTTTGCTGTAGCAGGGAAGTGGAATGAAAATTATTCTGGCAGCAATCAGTCAGCACAGCTGGTGATAACAGGACCGAAGTGTTAATGCCTAGATTTCTTTATGTAACACTTATTTGGAATGCAGTCAGATGTTTCTGAAAACAAAACCAGAGCTCAGTTACAGCTGTGCTGGATCTAGCAAGGAGTGTATTTACTGTAAAGAAGTACAGTGTGCATGCAGTATGTGTGTGTTTATAACTCTCCTCTGCACTGGATCAAATGAGAAGGACTCCTCTTCTGTATGCTGTAATCCTTGGGGTGTTAACCACTGACGAAGATGTAGGCATCTTCTTTTGGAGCAGAAGAACTCAATTTCATACCTACTGAGGCTGTGAAATTTGAGTGACTATGATCTCCCTCACAGGGGTGTCCAGGGACTCTCAGGGGCTAAGGATTTTGCAAAGCACAGACAGCATGCTTTACAGAAAAGGTGGCATGAGAGGAGTATCTGACCTGTAAGCCCTTCTGATAAGCATGCAGGTTAGGGGGAAAATATACAAGAAATATTATGTTTCATTGATTTTTAACCTCGCTGAGAGTAAAGAGACGTAGCTTTTAGAGACACAAGACAACTTCAGTCAGCAGATCAAGAGCATCTTGCCCCTCTGAGAGATGCCTGGAGCTGCAGGAGGAGCTCCAGTTTGGAAGTACAGCAGTCCTTATTCTTTTCATTAAATAGGAAGACAAATAAGAAAGTTGTAGCCAATGTCAGAGGGATCTGATGGCTTAAAGCAGGTACTCTCATATGAATGCTTCCATAAAGCAACTTGTGCATGCTTTCATTCCGTCTTTATGAACTTCCAAAGAACTTAGATTCGGTTCATCAAGATCCTGATTCTCTGAGTCCGGACCTATCACGCTTTCCTAATAGGCTGTTCGACTAGTCCAGAATTTGCACCTGGGAGATTTCTGGTAGCTCTGTTATGACTGATGTTATGGTAGCTCTGGATTTACATTTGGGAAGAGATTTCAAATCTTCCATCAGCTGCTTAAATATGAGTGCTCTAGAAAAAGAAAGCTTAGTTATAGAAGTAGGAGAATCTCAAGATGGGGGAAAGGACGTTTGGTCCCATCAAAGAGATAGTCCTTGGCATGGACCACTTGTTAGAAAAGCACAGTAAAGTTAATTTTAATAGCCTTTCTTTCACCATCTTAGTTTATTTTTTTCCTTTAAAGAGTGGGTCATTCTAGCTTTAGTATGTAAATTCAATTCTCATAGCATATTTGTTTCTCAGTATTTAGTAATGTTGTGTTTCTAGGCTTTGTTTTGAAAGAGAAGCTTTACCAGCAAAATTTTGCAAACACACTCTCCCAGGTTTTCATTTCCTTCTCCATAGTTTACCACTTGTGATCTACAAAGATTACCCTTAGACTACCTTGTAGGATTCTGTGAAAGCTAATCAAGAAAAGCATATATATATTTTTTTTTTTTTTTTTTTTTAGGGAGCTTATGTTTACAATAAAAAGATCCAAACTCCACTGGAAAAATTTCGTGGAGTCCACAATCAGAAAAAAAGTATAAAAACGTCACTGTTTCCTCTTTGTAGTAGAATCACATCTTGTCAACAATTGGAAAAAGTCAAATACTCCAGGAAGTTCATTGTTCTTTCTGAATCAACTTCTCATTCTGGAATTAGGATGAACTGTTTCCATGAAGTACCATCTTTTGGGTAAGGCAATAAACTAATTCCTTGATCACCTAAAGATATGCTGGATTTCACTACTGTCCTGGTTTCAGTCAGGATAGAGTTAATTTCTTCACAGAAGCTAGTGTGAGGCTATGTTTTGGATTTGGGATGAGAAAATGCTGATAACATGCTGATGTTTTGAGTTGTTCCTAAGTAGTCAAGGACAGTCCAGCTTCTCATGCTGGCCTGCCAGTGAGAAGGCTGGGGGTGCATGGGAAGCTGGGAGGGGACACAGCCAGGACAGCTGACCTAGGCTGGCCAAAGAAATATTCCATACGATATGACACCATGCTCGGTATATAAAGCTGGGATGAAGAAGGAGTGGAGGGACGTTTGGAGTTATGGTGTCTGTCTTCCCAAGAAACCATTATGTGTGATGGAACCCTGCTTCCCTGGAGATGGCTGAACACCTACCTGCCCATGGGAAGAGGTGAATGGATTCCTTGTTTTGCTCTGCTTGCATGCGTGGCTTTTGCTTTACCTATTAAACTGTTTTTATCTCAACCCATGAGTTTCCTCACTTTTACTCTTCCAATTCTGTCCCCCATCCCACCATAGGGGCGTGAGTGAGCAGCTGTGTGGTGCTTAGTTGCTGGCTGGGGTTAAACCACAACAATTACATAGGAAAAATGGCATGTGGACAATTTCAGTTTAGGCCAATGTATGTTCCTACCTAAATTCCAGATAGCTTTCTACCACTTGTCCTCTAAACTGAAGCATAATGTTAACCAGCTGTCATTTCCCAGCCTCCAACCCTAGCACCATTACTCCTGGGTGTGAATGTTCTTTACATTGTGTAAAGCGAGTTGAGGTGAAAAACATTATAGGAACAATATGGAAAATATTGCTGATGAAATCAATAAACGGCCTCCATTAGGCTACCTTTGCAGGATCACTGTTGAATCAGTAAGACAACGTAAAGACTACAATGGAACCTTATTCAAAGTTGTGTTTTAAGTCTCCAACTGGACAAATTATTCCCTGATCTTATACAATTCTATTCAGTAAAGCCAGAGCCAAATGGGGCCCTCTGTGAGACGATAATAATAATATTATACACTGCTTACTTTGATTGGCCTCTGGTTCCAAGTCTTCTTGTCGTTAGCTGTGGAAACTGTTGCCTTATTATCTGCAAATACATAGAAGTGATATTAGAAAAAATTGAAGAGCACATTTACTAATACTTAATTTAATACAGACTGTTAAGACAGGAAAGCAGAAAAACTGTACCGCAATATCAGCAAAATACATGGCAGAAAGAATCAGAAATAAAGCTTTTGATTTTTTCCATTACTGAAAGAGGAGAAAGAGACTTTAAAATTCCATATAATTCCATTAACTACCACTAATTTAAATAAAGACTTTCTGAAGTTACTGGAGTAGAATACATTTTCTTAAAAATCTAAGATCAGTTCTGTCTCTAAACTAAGGAGGATTGTACTTGGAATTGGCCCACTATTTACATCAGTTTGCAGGATCAACAAACTTGGGTTTGCTGCAAATAGAGGAAACTCCCTTTTTGAGAGTGTTGGAGGCCACAGTCCTTTAAAGAACTTCAAAATCATGCCATTAAACATTCCTTTTTCTGAAAGATGATTCCCTGAAAAGATTTTGGTATTTGACAAGGGCACCAATTCCACCAGGAAAGACTCACTGTTGCATTTGTAAAGATAGCTTGTAATCGATTTATCCTCTATGGAAAACAAGTGCATCTCAGAAACAGCAGCGTATCATGAAGAATCTGGACTCTGGTCTGTCAGCAGAGATTAAAAGAACATTGCTACTGTAAAACAAAACTTCTTTAGTCCCAGATGCATTTAAGGAAATGAATTAATGAATGTAGATAGTGCCTTCAGTAATCAGAGCCTCTGTCAACCAGGCTAGTCCTGAATGAAAAAGCTCTGTTGTAGTTGCTGGAAAGGCAGGGGT
>NW_010544254.1:33792-43017 GCF_000687285.1 Phaethon lepturus | reverse complement strand
ACGGCCGTGTTCAGAAGCACATCATAGGATTGAACCTGATTCTTAGCATGGTCTGCAATAGGAGGAAAATTATTCTGGCAGAACAGCCATGCAAGAAAGACTATGGTATGCCTTGAAGAATCACTTGCAAAAGGAATTTCTTCCTTTTCTAATTTATAATCTGTTTTAATTGTGTTTTCATTATATAAATTGCTAAATGTTTCCTCTCTGGGGGAGACACCAACTAATGTTAAAGAAAAACAGACATATAAGATGGAATATAACTGCTCAACCAGAAGAAAACATCCATTAAAATTGATTAAATAATATAGACTTTTTTCCTCCACCAGCCACTGTGATATCACATTTTGCCACTGTGATAAATATTTAATCCTGATTGATGACTGAAAGCTCTGGAACATGTATTTGGATCAAAAGGTGCTATATAAATAAAGACATTACAATGTCACATATTTGACCATTTCTTCAGTATTTTTTTTTTTTTTTTTTAGCAAATGTACAGTCAGCTTCCCTTTGTATCATGTAAAAATTGACCTGTGTTGGTTTCCAAGAGCTTTGCACAACGTGGCTGATGTCAAAAACGCAGCACAGGCTCAGAGTGGGTAGGTTGTTCAGCTTTAATTTCTGGAGCAAAACTTCAGCAAACAGTAAAACACTTTTGTGGAGCTGTGAAAGTTCAGCCTAGCTGTTTGATAAATGAGCAGACAGGCAAGCAGCCCTTCTTTCTTTTTTTGTGTGGATTCAATGAAGCCTGCCTAAAGAACACCACATGCTGTTCCAGCTACTGATCTAACATTCCGCAACATCTCAGCCTTCCAAATTCCCTTTAATTACACATTAATCCCACCCCTCTCTCTTTCATTTTCTGTAGACAGGGTTGGGGGCTCCACAAGGCTGTGGGAAAAAAGGCAGTGTTGAAGAACTACTTTCTGAGGACGATTTTTTGGGGTTAGGGATTTTTTTTTTTTTTCCCCAGAAAATACCATTCCTCTCCAAAAAATGATTTTACATCAGTAAACTCAGAAGTAAATCTTAATATTAGAGATATTTTTACCCTATTTTTTCTTTTGGAACAACATGAACCCATATTACTTTCAAAGTCTTTCTAGAAGTGACAAAGTGTCACAATGCACACTGTAAATGCTACTTTATGAACCATATGCCGTGGGAGTTCCTGGGATTTAAATACATCAGCCAATATCTACATACCAGGGCAGAGGTGATCAGGAAAAGAGAAGAATAATGGAGCAGTTGATCAGATGATCCCTTTGTCATTTCTTTCTCTGTTTCTTTTTTAAATTCAGCACATTTTAAACAATGAGATACACCTTTCACAATACAGCTGAGAAGTATACATAATTTAAAATATTCTTTACCAATAATTTAAAAAAAAAAATCTATTAAACTTTAAAAAAAAAAAGTCAGGACTTTTTGATTTATTGCTGCCTATGTAAAATATGTATAACATAGCATACTCATGCTTGGCTTCTCCTACACATGAGCATGGGTATTTATGTTTGTATTTGGAATAAAAGAAGTACTAAATTAACTAGCTGTTCATATAAATGTTTATATTCAGCTACATTTATGCAAATCCTCATGCAACGATATTGCCACAAGCAGTGAGATTTCCCTTAAAGGAGAGAGGAAGACAGATCAGGCAGGACAGAGTAGAGTTCACTGTGTGCTGAAATCAATGGAATAAGCAGAGGGACCCAATTTGCTGATTTTTAAATCATACTTCAGCCTGAAAACTCACCCTGTAAAATTAATCATAATTGTGTTTCATGTTTATTCACTTTCAAAACCTACAGAGAAAAGGTATTAATTTTACAGCTGGATGGGGAGGTAAGGGGGTTCCTAATTGTCAGACATGAAAATTCAGGTCTGGATCTGAAAACCAAGTTGGATCATTTTCCTTTCATCACTGCAGTAGAGTTGTGCAAGCATATGAATCAAGACCAGACCATGCAGTTTGAGCTGCTTTCTGAATGGAGCCCAGTCCCCGTTCTCACAGCAGTGCTGGCTTCTCAACAGAAGCAGTGGTAAAAAGATCTCATGGGTGGTATCCAAGTGAATTTTGGAGTGAATGGGTCTTTTACCATTGTCCTTCAAGGGAACTGAAATTTCATCTCATACTTCTCCAAAGTGACCACAAAACCAGCTGCCCTATGAGATCTGCTGAGTAAAAGGGTACAAGATTTACATTTTCCAAGCAAAAATGCACCTAAATTATGTGGCAGTTTTGACTGTTAGGCATTATTTTATGCTAATTAGCTTTTTGGTTTTGAGACACATGTAGACCTGGAGTTTCACATGCAAATAACTTCTGTCCCTACTGTATTAACCTCAGAAACCAATGTTCCTTCAATTTCTTTCTCAGTTACTAAATTTCAGTTTTGTTCTCCCTCTCCTTCCTCTGCGCCCTGCTAAAAACCTGATCTTCCCTTCTGCCAACAGAAAATCTTGTATGTCTTTCTTGATTTAACAAAAAAAAAAAAAAAAAAAAAAAATTAAGAACTGCCTTATCTGTTTTTGCAACTCCACAGTTCTTTTGGTGTTTGCCTAGTGCATACATAAAAGCCATTATAAAACAACACATATATAGTTTGCATCTTTTCAGGGGACTAGTATATCCAGGTCAGCATTTAACCCTTTTGCAGCCAATCCTGATACATGGTTTTAGGAATGTCTGTGCTGGTAGAACATAAGGGGACCTTTTTCTTTCTGGCAGGCAGTAACCTTTCCACTCTGAATGTATGGGACAGTCAAAGCAAATGCAGGAAAGAAAAGTCTTCTCAGATCATTCTCTCACACCAAGATTACTGTGTAATCTGGTAGCACAACATTCAACATATATTGCACAGGTTTTGGAGCTAACAGGATTTTCATCCTGTTTTGGCTTTTTCACCCTAGTGGAGGTGTTTGAATAAACTTGAATTAAATATGTAGTTACTTGTATTTTTGTTCATTCTTAACATATGGAATATAAATGAAATATGTTACTTAAGCATCCATAAAAAACAGAGAAATCTTTGTGAGTAACAACTAGAAAAATGTACTTCCTCTGTAAAGGTCTGTATTGTAGTCTGCACAACCTATTAACCTTAGACATGGCTAAGTGCAGGAGTTGTTCTGTTACCTGCAAATGGCTGCAAAGGTGCATTCCTTCATCCTGATTACTGCCAGCTGTAATTTCTGCCACTGCATCTCTCCTTACATTTCCAGCACTACGACATTCCAACACAAGCAGAACCAGCCCCAGCTTTAAAATCAGGAATGTGTTGTTTATTCTGCCTTCATCCTTACACTGTGACCCATCACTCCTCATTGTTTCCAGCACCAAACTGTGAAATTTATGTTTCCCAATTATTCCATCTAAATTCTTCTATCATGTGAGATGCCAAAACAAAACACAGGAAAAAAACAACCACCAAACCATCTTATAAAGCATCTTATGTGTCTGTCTTAGTGCTAGCAAATAAGGATGAAAGAAACCAAAGATGTCTGGAAACTTCTGAAGTCTTTTTTCCCCCCTCCCTTTTTCAAAATGTTAAATTTTGCTCTGGGGGCAATAGGCTGAGGATGATTTTTAGAAAAGATTCCCTGGAATAATTTAAATTGCTAAAGGCATGTTCATTTTGTTAGTGCATCTGATCTAAAGGGATGTTATTCTTCATGACTCTTGTCCCTTTCTATTTGAAATAATTTTATCCATGCTTCTAGAACTCCCCAAAGTAATGAAATTAAATCAAATTAAATTGCAATCCTGCATTTGCACTCTGCCAGAATGAGAAATGGATTCCAGGCTCCAGGCTCTGGAGTTCTGAGAGGTTCTAGAGAGATTCTAAATACAGTGGAATAAATTCTCTTTCATCTGATAACAGTTCTTCATAATGGGCCTGGTTCTATTTACCTCAACTCAGGTTTCAAGTCCCATATCTAGAGGGCAGGCTTTGCCTTTATGAAGTCAGGTACAGAAGATATATGTTTATTTACCAAATTCTATTGTAGTGTTTCAGTCTTAAACTTCTTTGCCATGGCAGCAGGAAAGAAACCAGTGATGCCAAATATAATTATACTCCCACACAGCTATGCTTTCCTTCTTCTCACTGCTGTGAAATACAAACAACTCTTGATATCCTCAATCTTATATGATAAGTGTAGGATTTTTAGGCTCATTCATCTTTGGCCTGGTACTGCTCCAGCCAGATCACTTTGGGTTTTCCCCATTGGTTTCAGTGCTTTTGAAAATCCTGCCCTGAGACAGTCTGTTATTATTAACACCTGTGTTAACAGGTATCTTTTGGCTCAAAGATGGCTTGGGGCTTTCCTTGAGGAAAAGGTCAGGAAAGCTTTGCCTAAGGTAACACCCTTTTATAGAAAAGACCATAATCAAATCAATCAATTACAAAATATCATTCGTGTCCCCCAAACCCATCAAACTGTGTGAAGAAAAGGAGAAGAGGCGTGGCTCTGTCTGTACCCTCTCTACTCCCTGCTCACTTACTTCCAAGGCCCAGAAGACTGCAGTGTATGGGATCAGTATTCTTGACCGCAGATCTGTTGTCTGTTTAGATTCAATAACCTTCCTATTTATCTCCACTCACTTTCATCATTTCGTGGAACAGGGCATGGTCTAGCTGTAGGAGAAGATCTTGTTTCTAGCACTGATACATCTCAACTGATACTGCAAAGCAAGTCAAAGAAGCCTGCTGGCACTTTCTTTAATGTCTGTGCCCAGTTCTGCCTGCTGTGGAGATTAAACACCATGAGAACTCCAACTGAACTGGACCCTTTAGTGAAGCTTGTGAGACCTCTGCTCAAATTCATCTATGTACAATAATATCCTCCTTCAGCAGCTCCACTGGCCAGATGGAATTCAGCCTAAGGCATGATCAAACAGATTACTGCATCCCAACAAAGTTGCAAACATCAAATGCTCTGACTCAGATGCTTAGCTAAGGTGCAGCCACTTTCAGTGCTGACTTGCTGAAGCCAAGCAGATCCAAAACCCGGCACAACTCCCCCTGCTCTGTATGGATGCCAGGGCGCTTACTGCCTTCACCCAGCATATCTGTGGGAAAAAGCTGGGCACCAGGATCCCTGCACCCTGGCAGACTTTGTGCAGTAAGAACAGCCTCTGGGGCGTGCTGACAAGCCATGAGGTAAAGCAGCCCAGAGGCCACTCGGCTTCATGCTGAAGACGTAACTAGAAGCCAGATGCTTGAAGTGGCAAAGCTAGTAAAAATCCCTTTGCTAGAGGGCAAATCTTTGGGAAAGGGAAAGTCACTCCAAAGAAACTGAGGTGTCCTTGTTGGTTTTCTTACTCAAGGAGGAAAGGCAATAGTCAGCAACCTGCAATAATACAAGGGATTTGTGAAGCAGAGCCAAGGGGGCAAAGAGCTTTCCAACTACACTGTAGGATCCCCATTCCGCACACTTGTATGACTACTTGCTTCTGCAGTACTTGTGTTATTATGGCCTCCTCAGAGGAGCTTGGCCTAGAATATTCTGCATCAGGAAGAAAATCATCCTGGTGTTAACTGGCCTTCGGTCAGGAACCTGAGCTCTTAAAAAGGGATGAAGAAAAACCAGGGACTGCTCAGGTAGTGCTGACAGACTGATACAGTCCTTTGATGCCATAACAGAACATCTATAACATCCTCAGCTTTAGACTGATTTTTCCCCAGTTCTATCTTTCTTCTTTATATTATATTTTCTAATATAAATATATATATTTATATTAGAAAAAAGTCTAATAAAAAAAACATTCTGTATGTAGTAATTGTTCATAATCAAGCCAGTGCTGTTTTAGTCTATCAATCAGAAGAGAGCACTAAGAGTAAACTTGGTTTGCTATACCAGTTACTACTGAAGCTACTTAGGAGCAAATTGAAAGTACAGGGAAAAAAAAACAAAAACAAAAACACATCTTCAGGAGAAGTATATCCTTACACGTAACAGGGCAATTTCCAGATGTATGAATTTCAACACAAAGACAAATCAGAATGCAATCACATCACAATGGCATTATCAAAGGGGTTTCAATAAGGCTACTTGTCTGTCCTTTGTAAACATTAAATATATATAGTATGATAGCATGAAACTGTAAATCCTATTTGTGCTAATCATGCTTGGAGGAGCAATCCTGCTGGCAAAACTTCTGGGCATAGAGACAATGCATAATGATAAAAGAGGGCTCTGGCTAGTACAGCTTGTACCTCCCTGAAGCAAAGCAAACTATTGGAAAAAAGAGCTCTTTGCTGCTGGTATAACTGTGCTTCAGACTATTTTTTGGAAATGGAGTGGAAATACTGGTCAAAAATGCAAAATATCTCTTTCCTAACAAATATTACAAATCTATTGTGGACTTTACCCTTCCTTATTTAGTGAAATAAATGTATTGGAATCTAATTTTCACTTACAGCAAAGCCAGTGAGGAAGCAATAAAGAGGCTCTAAAATTTGTGTGAGCATGCATCCATATTAAACTTCTTTATGCTGCCAGAATGATGTAAAGGGACCTCAGGCGGGGGGTGAACCACCCTGCAAAGTGTCAGGATCCTTCGTTTGCCTTTTCAAATATTAATTTACTATTGCTTGTCAAAAGACCTGGCAGGAAAGCACCAAAAGAAAAAAAGAAAAACGAAAGAGGAAAGTATTTAACCTCCAGGGGGCATATGAGAGTTGTGGGAAGAATACTTCTTCAGGATGCATAAGAGGTTGCACCAGGAGAAACTAAGTGTTCTGTAGGAGAGAGATGGCAGGGTCTGGGAGGAGACCTAGTACTGCACAGTAAATTTAAAGCACTGAACTGAGGACATGGAGTATAAGGGAAACCAGTGCAGAGGAGAAAGATTACATCTTCAGGAGGCTTGCTTAAGAAAATAAGGCTCATACAGGGTCACAAAATAAACAAAGAACAAAAATCAATGTTGGAAATAAAAGTGAAAAGAGAAGCTCAGAGACCTGCCAACGCAGCTGAACAGCTGGGTAACATGCTACAGCTAGGAGAGAACCAAGAAGCCTTATGGCACTCATCCATATGCAATAGCTACTGACTGGCTTGGAAATGCTCAAAACATTCCTGGTTTTTTAGTAAATTATTTGATTCAATGGAGGCCCCAATTCAGAATGATTTAACTTTTGCAACTAAACTCGGTGAGGATAATGAGTCAGAGCCTTCATCCACCATAATTCCTAGTATTAATTAACATAAAATGCCAGTGATAACATGTTGCTCAGAAAAAAAAACATACACTTGCCCAGCCCTCCCTGCTGTAGGCAGTGGCAGAACTTCAGTTGGAAACACCTTAAACTGGTCTCCAAGGCCACAGGGTCCCAAAGCAGAGCTTGAGGCACTCACAGCACAGGTATGAGGGGCACAAGGTTGCTGTCTTTTTTAAGTGTCCTCAGCAACAGGTCTTTCACTCCTTCTGCCTGAAGACTAATTCACAGTATACACATGTTCAATGTAAGAAAGCTTTTTCTCATATGCAACATTGTATTGTTAATAACTCAGTGGCATGCCTGCCCTCACTTTAATTCTCTGTATTCTCACTGGTTACATGGAACAGTTTTACTTAATTCTGCTTTACTTTTGGGTGAAATCATGATCCAGTTGAATATAATATATTTTGTTGCCTACAGTAAGAGCAGAAGTTTAACACTGGAGTCTCCACTTGCTGATGCCAAGCTGTAAACAGCAAATACAGGGCCCTCCCTGGTCACTGTTTAGTTAACATATATGGGCAAAAGAATGCTTGGTCTTGTCTTTTGCAGGCAGGAAAAAGTTCTGTAATGACAGACTAGGTAGCATAAATAGGAGCAAATTGTCAAATGCTAGTATAGGCAAAACTAAGAATCAGAGACTGAGACAACAAAGGGAACCTCGTTGTTCATGTCTACTACAGGCCGCCTGAGCAAGGGTAGTCTATTGGCAAAGCCTTCTTACTCCAACTACAGGAGGCATCACGCTCTCATCCTACTGGCGGACTTCAGCCACCCTGACATCTGCTGGAAAAGTATCACGGTGATCTATAGGCAATCCAGGAGACTCCTAGAGTGCACTGAGGATAACTTCTTAAGCCAGGTAATAGACAGAGGGGATGTCTAGAGGGGATGCAATACCGAACCTGTTGGTCACCAATGCAAGCAAGCTACTCGGTGATGTCAAGATTGGAGGCAGCCTGGGCTGCAGTGATCATGCACTGGTGGAGTTTGCAGTCTTGAGGGATATGGGGCAGGCGAAGAGTAAATTCAGGACCCTGAATTTTACGAAAGCAAACTTCCAGCTCTTCAAGGAGTTTGTCAATAGGACCCCCTGGGAAACTGCCCTCAGGGACAAGGGAGCAGAACAGAGCTGGCAGATCTTTAAAGATGCTTTCCACAGAGCACAAGAGCTTTCGATCCCCAGGTGTAAGAAATCTGGAAAGGAAAGCAAGAGACTGGCATGGCTGAGTTGAGACCTGCTGGTCAAACTAAAGGGCAAGGGCAAGAAGAAAATGCACAGGCAGTGGAAGCAGGGACAGGCATCCTGGCAAGAGTACAGGGACGCTGCCTGGTTGTGTAGGGATGGGGTCAGGAAGGCCAAGGTGTGGCTAGAGCTGAACTTGGCAAGGGATGCAAAGAATAATAAGAAGGGCCTCTACAGTTACATCAGCCAGAAAAGGAAGGTCAAAGAAAGCGTATCCCTCTCGATGAGGAAGACTGGCAGACTGGTAACAACAGACAAGGAGAGGGCTGAGGTACTCCACGACTTCTTTGCCTCAATCTTCACTGTCAGACTCTCTTCCCACACCCCTCGAGGGGATGGACTGCAAGATGGAGACTGGAGGAGCAAAGTCCCTCCCACTGTAAGAGAAGATCAGGTTCAAGATCACTTGAGGAACCTGAACATACACACGTCTATGAGACCTGAAGAGATGCACCCCAGAGTCCTGAGGGAATTGGCTGATGTAGTTGCCAAGACACGCTCCAGGATATTTGAAAAGTCCTGGCAGTCAGGTGAAGTCCCTGAGAGAGAGAGGAGACTGGAAAAAGGGAAACATTGCACCCATTTTTAAAAAGGGTATCAAGGAGGACCCTGGGAACTACAGACCTGTCAGCCTCACCTCTGTGCCTGGGAAGATCATAGAGCAGATCTTCCTAGAAGCTATGCTAAGGCACATGGAGGGCAAGGAGGTGATTTGAGACAGCCAGCATGGCTTCACCAAGGGCAAGT